>NC_088401.1:52283693-52583693 GCF_034236695.1 Oncorhynchus nerka
TGCTTGTTTGTTTGGTGGCCACGAGGCCTTTCGTTTGTTGTCGAGTCTTTAATTTGGGCATGCCTTTGGTATTTCTCCTTTTTGTACATATTGGTTTTCGTCACCATCTGAACAAATGATAATCCTCTTGCGCTGGCCAACCAAGAGGAGTCAAGGCCCTTGACCTAGGTAAGGCAGGTGTCTCCTGGGTACATGCACTCAACCCCTGGTCACATACGCTTCCTTCTCACATTAATGGACACGATCATTCCAGTTACAGAACCGTTAGGCAAACCTAGAACCCCTAGACTTAGTGAGTACAGAGTAGGCTGTCTAGTCAACAACACACACACAGCGTACCTGTAGCCACGTCCCTGACCAGCAGGGGGTGCTGTTTGGAGAGAGTGAACCCATGACCTCTGGAGTCCAACACCGGGTCTCTGACGATCTGAACCGTTAGCCTCACCGGGAAGTTCTGACTGGACACGCTGGCTGACCGGTTGGTTCTCCCATCGCCAAGGATCCGCTCTCTGAGAGGTCAAACAGGGTTTAAACAGGGGTTAGAGGTCAGGGGTTATTGAGAGTGGCAGAGCAGCTGGTGTGAGACTATGTGAGTTAAGTCTTTGTGTTAAACACGAAATTAGACTCGCTACAAAGTGGCTAGTCATCCCTCTCCTTCTCGCCCTGTCAGCTGTTTCTGACATGTTTACTAAGCATGCAAAAAAAATGGCCCATCCACATACTTCATGTAAATATATATAGATGCACTGAACAAAAAATATAAATGCAACCTGTAAAGTGTTGGTCCCATGTTTCATGAGCTGAAATTTAAACATCTCAGAAATGTTCCATACGCACAGAAAACATATTTCTCTCAAGTTTTTGTTCACAAATTTGTTTACATTCCTGTTAGTGAGCATTTCTCCTTTGCCGAGATAATCCATCCACCTGACAGGTGTGGCATATCAAGGAGCTGATTATACAGCATGGTCATTCAACTGGTGCACTTTGTGCTGGGGGCAATAGAAGGTCACTCTAAAATGTGCAGTTTTGTCACTAAACACAATGTCACAGATATCTCAAGTCTTGAGGGAGCGTACAATTGGCATGCTGACTGCAGGATTGTCCACCAGAGCTGTTTCCAGATAATTTTATGTTCATTTCATTACCATAAGCCGCCTCCAACGTGGTTTTAGAGAATTTGGCAGTACGTCCAACCGGCCTCACAACCATAGACCATGTGTAACCACGCCAGCCCAGGACTTCCACATCCGGCTTCTTCATCCGCGGGATCATCTGAGACCAGCCAACCGGACAGCTGATGAAACTGTGGGTTTGCACAACCAAAGAATTTCTGCACAAACTGTCAGAAACCGTCTCAGGGAGCTTGTCGTCCTCACCAGGGTCTTAACCAGACTGCAGTTCGGCGTCGTAACCGGCTTCAGTGGGTAAATGCTCACCTTTGATGGCCACTGGCACGCTGGAGAAATGTGCTCTTCACGGATGAATCCCAGTTTCAATTGTACCAGGCAGATGGCAGACAAATGTGTACGGCATCGTGTGGGCGAGCGGTTAGCTGAAGTCAGCGTTATGAACAGAGTGACTCATGGTGACGGTGGGGTTATGGTATGGGCAGGCATAAGCTACGGACAACGAGCACAATTGCATTTTATCGATGGCAATTTGAATGCACAGAGATACCGTGACAAGATTCTGAGGCCCTTTGTCATCCCATTCCTCTGCTGCCATCACCTCATGTTTCAGCATTATAATGCACAACCCCATGTTGCAAGGATCTGAAAATGTCCCAGTTCTTCCATGGCCTGCATGCTCACCAGAGATGTCACCCATTAAGCATGTTTGGGATGCTCTGGATCGACGTGTAGGACAGCGTGTTCCAGTTCCCTCCAATGTCCAGCAAGTTTGCACAGCCAGTGAAGAGGAGTGGGACAACATTCCACTGACCACAATCAACAGCATGATCAACTCTGATCCACACCCCTACCTTTTTTAAGGTATCTGTGACCAACAGATGCAAATCTGGTGAAATCCATAGATTAGGGCCTAATGAATGTATTTCAATTGACTGATTTCCTTATATGAACTGTAACTCAGTAAAATCTTTGAAATTGTTGCATGTTTTTGTTCAGTGTATATGTGTGTGTGCATGTGTTTGTTGATACTGTACCTGCTGAGTGATTCTCGGGTGCGTCTGATCAACGTGCCCACCACCTGCTGCACCCGGCTGGCCCTACGGCTACGAGACGGAGACCGGCTCCTACTCCTCTCCTTCTCCTCCATTTAACTACACACAGAGATGAGAGATGAGAGAGAGACTGATAAGGGAAACAGAAGGCATCAAAGCAAGGAAAAATATGCAAGGAGAAAAAGGAAGAGAGAGCTTTTTAGTGTGATGCTGTGTTGGACATTCCACTTGGTACCACAATTATGTGCCAGATCTGCATATTGATTTCATCATGTTTATATTGCAGAGGTTGTCACTTGCCCTGAATACCACGAATAATCAGATATATGAACAAGGTAGAGGGAGGAGGGCGTCAGAAGGGTATTCAACTCTGCATGAACAAGACAAAACACGTCATACTCAACAAGATGTGACACACGGGACCACCAGGCTTATAGGATATATAGGACATGCTAAAATGCTGGCAGTTCCACTTTAAGAAGGAACACACACACACACAGACGCTGCTTGCCTCTGTATTTATCACTACTGACAACTTTGCAGTAGTGCACTTCTGTTCAGCCTGCCCTTTATGCGGGGATGTGAGAGGGCTGGGAACAAGGGATGAAGGGAGGTATAGAAAGGAGGAGGACGAGGGAGAGAGGTCATTGTGTTTTAATCAAATCCCAGATGAATGTGGTCAGCATTCGTTCAGTCCGACCACAACTCATTGCCAACAACACCGCTCGACACTGTTTCCTCCCCAACAGCCAATCAATAGCCCTCCTCACCTTGCGCGTATTCCTCCTCTGATAATTCACTGACATGTTTTATTTGATGTCTCTGATGTTAAAGGTCCAATGCAGCTGTTTTTATCTCAATATCAAATCATTTTCTGGGTAACAATTAAATCGCTGTGATCGTCTTCAATTAAAATGGTCAAAACGACACAAAAATAGCTTCTTAGCAAAGAGCAATTTCTCAAGCAAGAGCTTTGCTAGGACTGTCTGGGAGTGGTCTGAGTAAGCAGGGGGAAACTGAAAGCTAGCCGTTATTGGCAGAGCGGTTTGGAACTCTCTCTCTTGTTGGTCTATTAACCAATTTATTGCCTGGTGATGACACCAAGTAGGCCAAAACTCCATCCCACCAAAATAACAGGCCGAAATGTCAGGCAGCATTTCACAGTGTAACTCCAACCTCATAGTGTGGAAATATATATACAATACAAGAAAATCACATCTTTGACTGCACTGGGTAATTATAACTTAATAGAGTATCCAAACTTGTGTTAGTCGTGTAGATACAGTCGGGACAGTCTGGGTTCCGGTATGATGCTAAAACTGGACATAGACCGGCAAAGTCTGGGTAAAGTGAATTTAAATCGCATCATCTGTTCAATAAAATCAATCTATTGTTCATTTGTTGACATCCGTGTTGTATTGTCTGTCTATAATGTTCGCATTCAATAAAGGTCTAGCTTGACCATCACCACTGTAATTAATAGATGGTATCATACTGTGAGGTGAATGAACTTCCCCTGTAACCCTGCTGCTAGCAGGCTGCACAGCAGGAGAGGGAGAGGGGTGAGATTTTGGCATGTGAGAGAGAGATAAAGAGAGAGATAAAGAGAGAGATAGCGAGAGAGCGAGAGAGAGAGAGAGAGAGAGAGCGAGAGAGCGAGAGAGAGAGAGAGAGCGAGAGAGATCAATAGTGGCTAATGATAATGAATGTGAGGATAAAGCCCAGTGATACAGCCTTTCCTCTACCACCACCTCCATCTACAGCTGAAGCTAATCACTTCCACAAAAACACGGTAGACTTTCCTCAAGCTCAGAGTGAAACCGCCGTCCGGTCTGCTCGTTCTGCTTCAGTAACTAAAGCACCTGAGTGCTATTAGTCCGGTTCAGTCTGAGTGTCTGTGCTTCAGCCAACCTCCTTGTCTTGTCACGCGTGCCCTGCCATGCAATGGCCATGGAGCTGGCTGAAGAGGAAGAAAGTAACTGCCAACTTCAGGCTCATGTTCTGTCATGACGTTGCCCTCTTTGGGTACAGTGAGCACTATTCTCCCTCCCTCTGCACCATCACCCTCTCTCTCTGTCTCTCCTACAGGCTGGTGCACCTCAGGTCGTGAATTCCTGGAGGAGAATCCTGCGTCATGGCCAGACAGTATAGAGAGAGTGAGTTTTTGTAGAGAGAAACAAAGGAATTTCTTCCAACTCACAGAACTTGAGGTCCGAACAATATTTATGTTCTGGAGAATGTATAAAAGATCGGTGAAGAATCCAGCTACAAACTGGTCCGTTTGGTACAATTTTGTGAAACTCATGAGAGACAATACGGCCACATTAACATAACTCTGTTTATACAATAGTCTCAGTTATGAGGCTTACATCTAATTGTTGTATAAAATGAATGAGTAAAGATGATACTATTTGTGAAATGACGTGATGCTATTAGATGATAATGTGAGAGAATTGTATTTCTGTTTAAAGCTTCACTAAGTCATTGGCACGCCCCCAGGGGCACAGACAGGACCTGGCGTCATGAGACAGCCCTTTTCAATGTTCCCAATAAAACCCCCACCTGGGTTTTCTATCACTAGACCAGCTTACCTCGATAACGAGAGGGCCAAGGTTTGAGACCAGACCAGTACCTCTATCACAGAGGGAAAAAAGGGTTTGAGTAGATTGCTGAATCTTTTAACCATCCCACGTGGTTCAACTTTTAGACTACCGATACCGACAGAATAAGAACAAGTCTTTGATATGAATTTACTAGTCTGCAGCTAGGAATTCGGTATCATTGAACGAGAAGACCGACAACCACCGAAACTATTCTATAACGACATGAATGAATGTCACTCTGAACTATCCATTCTAACCACCTCAGAGAGAGAGGGTGGACAAACTCTCCAACAGAAACAAACTTTTCAACAGAGATCCCGACGACACACTGAGGGTAAATATATATATTGATTGCAATTATTCCCGAATGAGTGAGCGTTCATGTGCAAATTAGCATTTAAATTGTTATAATTATCAACTTTGTAGTGTCTCATCTCAGTTGACCCCCACTTCCCTTCTTGTCCCCCAAGCCGCGATACCGGTTTATCCCACTAGGGAAACTCCGTTATCATTTCCTTGTAACTATCTACCGTTTGTTTATGCATTTCTGTGAATTACTTAGTTAGTAAATAAATTATTTAAGACAATTGATGTAATGATGACTCATAGTGAAGACTGGGTTCGTGCAGATAACCAACAATTTACGACGTTTGGAATGAGACTAATGTGAGGTAAAGAATAATTAATTAATTTGAAGACTAATTGATCAGATATTAAATATCTGAAAGTTATATTAGGAAAATTATAACTTTGTAATCTGAATATTTTCCTTGGTGCCCCGGCTTCCTAGTTAATTACAGTTACATGATTAATCAGTTTAATCGCGTAACAATAATTACAGAGTTATTTGATAAATAAGTCTTCCGTTTTAATGATGCCAAAGACAAGACAGTTCTATCAATCAGAGGAATTAGCTGGTGAAATCAGACTTAATGTTCACTGGCTCAGGTTCTGAATGATGCACAGCAGACCGGTTGCATTTCTCTCGCTGATCAATTGGGGGAAGGAGGACTAATTCAACAAAGATATTTTCTACAGAAACTGTAGTGAGCCGACTTGTTCAGTCCTTCGCTACAGTACACTGAAAGTGCTGTAAGGTGTAAGGTGAATGCTCTCACACGCTATGCCAGACCGCTAACATCCTACCAATCGGAATGAATGGGCGTAGGCGCTAAGCTAAGGCTAGTCCTGTCTGCTAACGTCATCCCCATTGAAGTGAAGGCTCTTAGGTGCTACAGCTAAGGCTAGCCCTCTGGCGTTGCCCTCATTGAAGCCAATGCTGTGGGTCTATAAGAGGATCCTGTCCTCTTTCGGAGAGGACCTGGACAGGGTGTAACTTTGGCACCCTGTTGACTCGGATTGATCCAGATTGATGTGGATGAGGGGTGACTCGCTTTTGACAGCTGGGCCTGAAAGACCGGCTACTTCTGAGACACACATTATCGAAACCTGTTCGATCAATCTGAGATGGACATTGTGCTGATCAGGTGTGTGTGTGGACGTGTTTAACTATTCTTGTGGGGACCAGAAGTCCCCACAATAATAGTAAACAAAAAATGTTTGACCAACTGGGGACATTTTGTTAGTCCCCACAAGGGCAAATGCTATATCTAGGGGGCTTAGGGTTAAGGTTAGAATTAGTGTTAGGGTTATAACTAGGTTTAGGGGTTAGGAGTTAGGGGTTAGGAGTTAGGTTGTATGGTTAAGGTTAGAGTTAGGGTTAAGGCTAGGTTTTATGGTTAAGGTTAGAGTTAGGGTTAAGGCTAGGTTTTATGGTTAAGGTTAGAGTTAGAGTTAAGGATAGGTTTTATGGTTAAGGTTAGAGTTAGGGTTAGAGTTAGAGTTAAGGCTAGGTTTTATGGTTAAGGTTAGAGTTAGGGTTAGAGTTAGGGTTAAGGTTAGGTTTTATGGTTAAGGTTAGAGTTAGAGTTAGGATTAGAGTTAGGGTTAAAGTTAGAATTGTTCGAATTGTTAAAATTGTTAAAATTGTGTCTCATGAGAGACGTCCTTCTCTCTCATGTTTCTGAGCAGAGTGGGAGAGATGAAGCTGTCCAGACCAAACTCTTTCTTGTAGCAAATATACACAGGAGACAATATCAATGTGTGTGTGTGTGTGTGTGTGTGTGTGTGTGTGTGTGTGTGTGTGTGTGTGTGTGTGTGTGTGTGTGTGTGTGTGTGTGTGTGTGTGTGTGCACTTACAGATGGATCTGTTAGTATGTGTGTGTATCCATGCTGCAGTGTTGACTCAGGTGAAACCTGTCCCTCTCCCCTTTTCTATCTCCCTCCTCTCTTCATCTCTCTCTCTCTCTCTCTCTCTCTCTCTCTCTCTCTCTCTCTCTCTCCCCCTCCCTCCCTCTCTCTCCCTCCCTCCCTCCCTCCCTCCTCCCCTTGCCGAGTCAGGAAGTCATCTTGGGTGATAGTTTCTCTTTGCTGCTGCAGACACCATCCATAAATACATGATCACCCGGATCACTGGAGGAGTGTGTTCACTGCTGACCCAACTCTCTTAGCAGAATGCTTTTTTTAACCTATGTTGGCTATACAATACAACATGAATTTTCAGACTTTTTGGCAAAATAACACAATGAACTTTTGTATCTCATTACTCACTCCTTAAACTCTCTCAAATAATCCAATAGCGATCGGCAAATAGGAGCATATAGATTGTTATGCTAATGTTAATATATTAAAATATACTGAAGTCGTTAAGGAGAGAGATGAAGAAGCCACCTCAAAGTATTGAAACATTTAGTGAAGGTGCTATGACCAGATACCTACCTACCTACCTACTGTCTGTCTGTCTGTCTGTCTGTCTGTCTGTCTGTCTGTCTGTCTGTCTGTCTGTCTGTCTGTCTGTCTGTCTGTCTGTCTGTCTGTCTGTCTGTCTGTCTGTCTGTCTGCCTGCCTGCCTGCCTGCCTGCCTGCCTGTCTGTCTGTCTGTCTGCCTGCCTGCCTGCCTGCCTGCCTGCCTGCCTGCCTGCCTGTCTGTCTGTCTGTCTGTCTGTCTGTCACTCACCGTGGTATGGATTGTCTCTTCTGGATTCCCGAACAGGAAAACCCTCTTGCCTTCTGTGACATCAGCTCCGGAGTCCCATCAGGATTAGCCGAGAAGAGGTGGAGGAGGGCCCCTGTGATCATCAGAACCAATCAGACTTTTTAATACCCGTAGTCACCTGTGCAGAATGGAACAACAAATCAATCAGTTACACTGCCATTGCCTTTTGATTCCTTTCGCAAAACAATGACCTTTTCTGGGTGAAGTGATATAATGCAAAAGTGCTATGTCATCATAACGTGTTTGTCATAAGAAAATGACTGAACAAGCAGACATTTAGTCTTTATCCTCCTGTTAGAACCAGTACAAGCAGAATTGTGTTTTTTTATTAAAGAGGCCACTACTGTTTTCCCCACCCCCAGGCCTCCGTGCTGCAATCTAAGCAGTGTAGCCTGAAAAGCACATCATGGTGTGATGGAGAAGAGGCACTCTAACTGTGTCTGGCTGTCTGAATTAAAATTGCATATCAACCCAGTTCAGAGACGGACCAACTAGCCCCTTTTAGAAACTGCTAGAGGAAAGACTGTGAATTCCACTGCGGTTGAAAGAAGCTAATCCCCGAGGATCTCGGACAAACAAGGCTACAGCAATAATAAAAGGAGGACAACTCTTTTATACAAACGTCAACTGTGAATAGCTGAAGTGAGCAAAATATGCTCAGACCATGTTCTGTGCACTTCTACAAAGGCAAATCTAATATAGTGGCGCGCTGAGTCTGAATAAATCTTTGCCTTATCGAATAAAGACACATGATTAAACACTCCTTTAGTGCCTCTCTATTCTCTCATTTCAGGGGCTCCTGTTCCCTGAATGGCCCTGACACGCAGCTCCATCACCAGGCCCTGTGTCCCAAACACAGTGCTCTTTCACCAGGCTTGGTCCCCAGTGCGCAGCTCGGAAAAAGACCCAGACCCACATAAAATGCAGGGCAGATTAATAATGCATAGAGCTAATGCAGCTAGCTAGGCCTCCTACCTACTCCAGCCTCCTCTGCCAACACATGCACCAAAAGAGGAGTGACGGAAGGAGGAGAGGAAATGGAGAGAGAGGGGTGCAGGGGGTGAAGAGGTGAAGAAGGGGGGGACTGTGGAGAGTGAAAGGAGAGCAGAGGGAGCAGGGGCCCAAGAGAAGGGGAAGGCGGCAGAGAAAGAGTGAACGCGAATTGGCCAAGGGGGAGAAAGAGAAAAGGACAGGATATTGGAGGGGGTTGTAGTGAGGGAGGAATTTTAAAGCGGGTTTTATTGGAGGCGCAGCAGCACAGGAGACGAGATGTCGATGTGGAGTTAAGAGGAAATAACAGCTGGCTGTTTTATTGAGGAGGAAAGGCTGATCATTATAGCATTTCTCCACAATACAGTACAAACATAGGCCAGCAGCAGACATTGATGTAGTCAATCGTTAAATCATTTTTTAATAAAAAATTACATTCAGCATTGTTAACATTTTCCAGCAGTGTGATAGATAAAGGATGTTTGTTTTTAAAAAGTTGTTTATGAGGTTTTATAGTGTAAAGAAAAGTGTACATTCAAAACAGGATACTAAAAATGTATATGCAATGTTTTTCTTCTTACCTTTCTTTAACCAGGTAGGCAGTTGAGAACAAGTTCTCATTTACAACTGCGACCTGGCCAAGATAAAGCAAAGCAGTGCGACAAAAACAACACAGAGTTACACATGGGATAAACAAACGTACGGTCAATAACACAATAGAAACATCTATACACAGTGTGTGCAAATGTGGTAAGACTAGGGAGGTATGGCAATAAATAGGCCATGGTCGCAAAATAATTTCATTTTAGTATTAACACTGGAGCGATAGATGTGCAGATGATGATGTGCAAGTAGAGATACTGGGGTGCAAAAGAGCACAAATAAATAACAATATGGGGATGAGGTCGTTGGGTGGACTATTTACAGATGGGCTGTGTACAGGTGATTGGTAAGCTGAAGCTTAAAGTTAGTGTCGGGAGATATAAGCCTCCAGCCTCAGTGATTCAAATGCACACTAACCTATAAAAAATGAACAAAGACATCATGTGGATATCCAGAGGTTGCTTTTTAAGTAAAGCAAATGCATCGTAATAACGTGAAATCAGTACTTAAAATCATGGTTGGGATATCCCTGTCTGTCTTTCTGTCTGTCTGTCTGTGGATCGTGATAAGACTGCTCCTAATCTGGCTCTGAATCGATAGTAATCATGACTGTCCACAGACTTCATCAGTACCGCTTGTATCCTGTCTTGGCTTTCTTTCTCTCTTTCTCTGCGACGTTCTCCATCTCGACCGTCATTAGTATAGCTTGCAGCCTGTCTTAGCTTTCTTTCCTTCTCTCTCCCTTCCACTTTCACCATCTTGGACTTTCTCTCTTTCTCTCACTCAATATCACTCTCCTCTCACTCTCAACCATGGAACAATCACTTTTGATAAGGTTTTCTGTTTGGAAACCCACACAGCATCTCTTGTGACCGACTCCGGTTCCACCCGTTAAACTTTTAACGAACAAACACGCATACATAGAGACACTAAGTCTCTGTTCATCTTCCCTGAATTCCCTCTCTCTTTCTCTCTCTCTCTCTCTTTCTTTCTTTCTCTGAGAGGTATTATTGAATGGGAGGCGCTGCCAGCTGGACAGGAAACACCATCGAGTTGAAATCCAATTAGGCATGCTAAGACAAGACAGGCCAAGACCGGACCGGGGCGGGGCCACACTGGGTCAAACCCACAACAGACAGTACAGGAGAAATCTATCTACAGAAAGGGCTGACATGGAGCTCATCCACAGGCCCTGCCACCTTCCTCTGGGCGTGCCACTCGTGGAGCTCTCCTACCTGGCCCTGTCACCGTCCTCTGAGGGTCCCACACAAGCCCTGTCCCATTGACTGATATGGTGGAAACGGACAGGAAGGCCTAAACACCTGCTTGATGTTTTTTATTTATTTTTATTTTACCTTTATTTAACTAGGCAAATCAGTTGTTCTCAGCAGTAAAGGATTTAGCAATGAATTTGACACAGACCCCTGTCATTCATCTTCTACACATGAAGAGGTAAGCCCAGAGACAACCCTTTTGTGTTTTGTGGACTGCAATTATTATGTATTTTTAATATTGCAACAATCCAGGCTTTATTTACACAGGCAGCCCAATTCTGATATTTTTGGTCTTTTGACCAATCACATCAGATCTTTTCAAAAAAAATTCAGAGCTGATCTGATTGGTCAAAAAAACTATTAGTGAATAATTATTTTAAATCAGAATTTGGCAGCCTAAGTGTTCTCTTTTTTTTTACATGTATTTAACTAGGCAAGTCAGTTAAGATCAAATTCTTATTTTACAATGGCGGCCTACCACGGCCAAACCCTCCCCTAACCCGGACGACCTCTTTGAGGAGGTCACCAAACTTCAGTCAAAGGCGATACACACATGCACCCACACACCCACCCTAAATACAGTATTTAATCACTAAAAGTGGAGGTCCCAATCCTTAAAAACCTTGATTAGTATATCTATCCTTGTCTCTATCCTTAACCTTTAATGAGCTTTTATACGTGGGAGAGTAGTGGTATATGTTCCAATACAAACCCTTTCACTGTGTGGCTGCATGTGGCCTTGGCCTATGACTAAAAACACAGGTCTTTTTTGGGATCGACCAGTTGTCTGCTATTAACGTCTGAGGCCTAATTCTGCCTGAGTGGACGACCCCTCCCTCCGCCCATGAGGAGGAGCACAGTGGGAGACAGATCTGTTCAGGACCTCAGTCTGACACTGAGTTGCACCAGACCAAACCGGACCAAACTAGCCCAGAACAGGCGACAGAGACGGAACAGGATTGGAGAGGGGCTGTGCAGAGTACAAACTAATACATCAAAGAAAGCCATACACTGTATAGTTGTGTTATATAATATAATATAAACTGGGTGGTTTGAGCCCTGAATGCTGATTGGCTGACAGCCGTGGTATATCAGGCCGTATACCACGGGTATGACAAAACATTTATTTTTTTACTACTCTAATTACGTTGGTAACCAGTTTATAATAGCAATAAGGCACCTCAGGGGTTTGTGGTATATGACCAATATACCACGGCTAAAGACTGTGTCCAGGCACGACGCAAAACCAGACACGATATGGTTGTGTTATATAATATGCCTTTAAAAAGACATATAACGGTGCAAACAA
This sequence comes from Oncorhynchus nerka, assembly GCF_034236695.1. NCBI lineage: Eukaryota > Metazoa > Chordata > Actinopteri > Salmoniformes > Salmonidae > Oncorhynchus > Oncorhynchus nerka. The sequence continues at coordinate 52,295,713 of NC_088401.1, forward strand.
CCAAATGAATCAAATGACTGTATATAAAAATATAAATAAAGAGACGATTAATAATTAGGAAGCTTCATTAAGGACCGACCACTCCTGTTGTTTATTCACCAGGAGCTCTCCATTAGATTGTTACTGCTTGTTCGGTTGGCGATGTTCCGTTTTCTCTGTTCCCTTCCAGACCTAATCAAATCTACCGCCCCGTTCTGCGTTCCACCTGTCTGCTCATTCCATTAGCATCATTAAGATGGAACCTGCCGTGCACCACTCATTTCATCTCCACTTGCAATGGTGACCGGGGGGGAAGCTTGAGTTCCCCAATGCACTATTTAATACTAGGCCATTGGAAGATTAATAGTCTGCTGTGTTCCAGTTATTTGTCTGGGGGTTTTTCATTGGGTCAGAGAGAGGACTCCCTGGATAGGTCACTATCTGTCTGGGAAGAAGAGCTTGGGAAGTAAGTGGGTGAATAGAAATCATACTCCAAATCAACCCCTTCTCCCTAGCCCGGCCTATAGGCGTTTCATGTATACAGGTCAGATCTCAAAGAATGGTTGTACACCATATGATACCAGCTCCACCTTGCCCTCTGACTGGCAAGATGGAATTGTCTCTATATTGCTGCCACCTATGGAGCGGTAGGTAGCCTAGCGGTTAGAGAGGTGGCAGGTAATTCAGCGGGTTAGAGAGGTGACAGGTATTCAGCGGGTTAGAGAGGTGACAGGTATTCAGTGGGTTAGAGAGGTGACAGGTATTCAGCGGGTTAGAGGTGACAGGTATTCAGCGGGTTAGAGAGGTGACAGGTATTCAGCGGGTTAGAGAGGTGGCAGGTATTCAGCAGGTTAGAGAGGTGGCAGGTATTCAGCGGGTTAGAGAGGTGGCAGGTATTCAGCGGGTTAGAGAGGTGGCAGGTATTCAGCGGGTTAGAGAGGTGGCAGGTATTCAGCGGGTTAGAGAGGTGGCAGGTATTCAGCGGGTTAGAGAGGTGGCAGGTATTCAACGGGTTAGAGAGGTGACAGGTATTCCGCGGGTTAGAGAGGTGAGCCAGAAACCGGAAGGTTGCCAGTTCACATCATGTGTCTGATAGGAAAGATCCAGCAGTGAGCTGGCAACCGGAGGGTTGCTGGTATCAAATTCAAATCAAAATCAAATTTATTTGTCACATACACATGGTTAGCAAATGTTAATGCGAGTGTAGCGAAATGCTTGTGCTTCTAGTTCTGACAATGCAGTAATAACCAACGAGTAATCTAACCTAACAATTCCAAAACTACTACTTTATACACACAAGTGTAAAGGGATAAAGAATATGTACATAAAGATATATGAATGAGTGATGGTACAGAACGGCATAGGCAAGATGCAGTAGATGGTATCGACTACAGTATATACATATGAGATGAGTAATGTAGGGTATGTAAACAAAGTGGCATAGTTTAAAGTGGCTAGTGATACATGCATTACATAAAGATGCAGTAGATGATATAGGGTACAGTATATACATATACATATGAGATGAGTAATGTAGGGTATGTAAACATTATATTAAGTAGCATTGTTTAAAGTGGCTAGTGATATATTTTACATCAATTTCCATCAATTCCCATTATTAAAGTGGCTGGAGTTGAGTCAGTGTGTTGGCAGCAGCCCCTCAATGTTAGTGGTGGCTGTTTAACAGTCTGATGGCCTTGAGATAGAAGCTGTTTTTCAGTCTCTCGGTTCCTGCTCTGATGCACCTGTACTGACCTCGCCTTCTGGATGATAGCGGGGTGAACAGGCAGTGGCTCGGGTGGTTGTTGTCCTTGATGATCTTTATGGCCTTCCTGTGACATCGGGTGGTGTAGGTGTCCTGGAGGGCAGGTAGTTTGCCCCCGGTGATGTGTTGTGCAGACCTCACTACCCTCTGGAGAGCCTTACGGTTGTGGGCGGAGCAGTTGCCGTACCAGGCGGTGATACAGCCCGACAGGATGCTCTCGATTGTGCATCTGTAGAAGTTTGTGAGTGCTTTTGGTGACAAGCCAAATTTCTTCAGCCTCCTGAGGTTGAAGAGGCGCTGCTGCGCCTTCTTCACGACGCTGTCTGTGTGGGTGGACCAATTCAGTTTGTCCGTGATGTGTACGCCGAGGAACTTAAAACTTACTACCCTCTCCACTACTGTCCCATCGATGTGGATAGGGGGGTGCTCCCTCTGCTGTTTCCTGAAGTCCACAATCATCTCTTTTGTTTTGTTGGCGTTGAGTGTGAGGTTATTTTCCTGTCACCACACTCCGAGGGCCCTCACCTCCTCCGTGTAGGCCGTCTCGTCATTGTTGGTAATCAAGCCTACCACTGTAGTGTCGTCCGCAAACTTGATGATTGAGTTGGAGGCGTGCATGGCCAAGCAGTCATGGGTGAACAGGGAGTACAGGAGAAGGCTCAGAACGCACCCTTGTGGGGACCCAGTGTTGAGGATCAGCAGGGTGGAAATGTTGTTACCTACCCTCACCACCTGGGGGCGGCCCGTCAGGAAGTCCAGTACCCAGTTGCACAGAGCGGGGTTGAGACCCAGGGTCTCGAGCTTGATGACGAGTTTGGAGGGTACTATGGTGTTAAATGCTGAGCTGTAGTCGATGAACAGCATTCTCACATAGGTATTCCTTTTGTCCAGATGGGTTAGGGCAGTGTGCAGTATGGTTGAGATTGCATCGTCTATGGACCTATTTGGGCGGTAAGCAAATTGGAGTGGGTCTGGGGTGTCAGGTAGGGTGGAGGTGATATGGTCCTTGACTAGTCTCTCAAAGCACTTAATGATGACGGAAGTGAGTGCTACGGGGCGCTAGTCGTTTAGCTCAGTTACCTTAGCTTTCTTGGGAACAGGGACAATGGTGGCCCTCTTGAAGCATGTGGGAACAGCAGACTGGGATAAGGATTGATTGAATATGTCCGTAAACACACCAGCCAGCTGGTCTGCGCATGCTCTGAGGACGCGGCTGGGGATGCCATCTGGGCCTGCAGCCTTGCGAGGGTTAACACGTTTAAATGTTTTACTCGCGTCGGCTGCAGTGAAGGACAGTCCACAGGTTTTGGTAGCGGGCCGTGTCAGTGGCACTGTATTGTCCTCAAAGCGGGCAAAAACGTTATTTAGTCTGCCTGGGAGCAAGACATCCTGGTCCGTGACGGGGTTGGTTTTCTTTTTGTAATCCGTGATTGACTGTAGACCCTGCCACATAACTCTTGTGTCTGAGCCGTTGAATTGTGACTCTACTTTGTCTCTATACTGACGCTTAGCTTCTTTGATTGCCTTGCGGAGGGAATAGCTACACTCTTTGTATTCGGTCATGTTTCCCTGGTTAAAAGCAGTGGTTCGCGCTTTCAGTTTCACACGAATGCTGCCATCAATCCACAGTTTCTGGTTTGGGAATGTTTTAATCATTGCTATGCGAACAACATCATCAATGCACTTTCTAATGAACTCGCTCACCGAATCAGCGTATTCGTCAATGTTGTTGTTGGACGCAATGCGGAACATATTCCAATCCACGTGATCGAAGCAGTCTTGAAGCGTGGAATCAGATTGGTCGGACCAGCGTTGAACAGACCTGAGTGCGGGAGCTTCTTGTTTTAGTTTCTGTCTGTAGGCAGGAAGCAACAAAATGGAGTCGTGGTCAGCTTTTCCAAAAGGAGGGCGGGGGAGGGCCTTATATGCGTCGCTGAAGTTAGAATAGCAACGATCCAAGGTTTTACCAGCCCTGGTTGTGCAATCGATATGCTGATACAATTTAGGGAGTCTTGTTTTCAGATTAGCCTTGTTAAAATCCCCAGCTACAATGAATGCAGCCTCAGGATATGTGGTTTCCAGTTTGCAAAGAGTCAAATAAAGTTTGTTCAGGGCCATCTATGTGTCTACTTGGGGGGAAATATATACGGCTGTGATTATAATCGAAGAGAATTCCCTTGGTAGATAATGCGGACGACATTTGATTGTGAGGAATTCTAAGTCAGGTGAACAGAAGGACTTGAGTTCCTGTATGTTGTTGTGGTCACGCCACGTCTCGTTAATCTTAAGGCATACGCCCCCGCCCCTCTTCTGACCAGAAAGATGTTTGTTTCTGTCGGCGCGATGCGTGAAGAAACCAGCTGGCTGCACCGATTCCGTTAGCGTCTCTCAAGTGAGCCATGTTTCCGTGAAGCAAAGAACGTTACAGTCTCTGATGTCCCTCTGGAATGCTACCCTTGCTCGGATTTCATCAACCTTGTTGTCAAGAGACTGGACATTGGCGAGTAGTATGCTAGGGAGTGGTGCTTGATGTGCCCGTCTCTGGAGCCTGACCAGAAGACCGCTACGTTTCCCTCTTTTACGATGTCTTTGTTTTGGGTCGCCGGCTGGGATCCATTCCGTTGTCCTGGGTGGAAGGCAGAACACAGGATCCGCTTCGCGAAAGTCATATTCCTGGTCGTACTGATGGTGAGTTGACGTTGCTCTTATATTCAGTAGTTCTTCCCGACTGTATGTAATGAAACCTAAGATTACCTAGAGTACCAATGTAAGAAATAACCCGTAAAAAAACTAAAAACTGCATAGTTTCCTAGGAACACGAAGCGAGGCGGCCATCTCTGTCGGCGCCGGAAATTCTTCATGTGATTGCCTGCCGTTGTGCCACTGAACAAGGTAATTACCCCCCCACAACAACTGCTCCAGCGTAGAAGCTCCCTGCTCAACCTGTATATATGTTTAGGAGGGGTTGGACTAAAGTGGAAGTCAAATTTTGGTTGAACCTTGTGTACAATTGACAAATATAGTAATCTTAATCTTAAACTATCCAATCATGTAAAAGGAGTTTGGAGATGATTTGGGATTGGACATAAGTCTGGGATGAGTGACCTCTGCTTCTCTTATGTCTAGGCCAAACCTTTTTACATGTTCATAGATCATGGTGCTGTTATGTCTGGAAGGGACTCTAGAGTATACAGTGGATTTATGGTGCACAGTATGTCTCAGTGCTGGTCCATTGGCCAATCCAACCCATTATAACACTTTGAGAAGACAAACAGAAAGACAGCCCAACCATTAAATGGATTTGTGTTCAGATAAAAAATGATTGACAACCTGACAGTCTCTGGCTGCCAAAATGTGTCTGGGGCAATAACATGCATCGAATTACTTAATGACCGCCATTATTAGTTGGTCTGGTGATCGATTGGCTGACTGATCAGTAGGAACAGACACCAGCACACAACTCAAACTGCCCTAGAGACAAGAAGGGCTAAATATTAAATGACGCCACTGTGGCTTGAGTCAAAAGTAGTGCACTATGTAGGGAATAGGCTGCCATTTGAGATGTGGAGGCTCCAGGGTAAGAGGGAGCCAGCCGTAAGTAGGGCAGAAGAGCACTCAGTGGGGTAGATCCCAGCACAGGCAGGCAGACAGTTAGGTAGACAGACAAGCAGACAGACAGGCAGACAGACAGGGAGAGAGGCAGATAGGCAGTTAGGTAGACAGGCAGACAGACAGGCAGTGAGCCTTTCCTGATGTGAGTGTCATCCCATTCGCATTTCTCCACTGGCTGAGTGACCTCAGAGCAACAGTTCCATCACATGTTATAACATGCATCCCTGAGTCATCATGCATCCCGGAGTCAGCATGCATCCCTGAGTCATCATGCATCCCCTGAGTCATCATGCACAACGCCTGCAGCACTGGCATAGCAGCACTGGCAACACACAGACACACACACACATTTGCACATATACACACGTGTTCACACACTCACAATCACACACACACACTCTCACTGAGCAGTCACGCCCATAGGGCAGCACAAGACCAGGACAACAACCACCCATGTGTGAGATGATGCAGGCTATGTGTGTCAGCATGTGTGAGTGTGTAGGAATGTCGGTACATATATGAACATTAACTAGTCAGTGATAGCCTAATATTCTGTGACATTAAATACATAATCTCCTGGGCCCCATGTACATTTTGTGTACAGTAGAGCACATGTCTGGCCTATATATAATCAGAATCAGTGGTCATATTAAATCATGTCATGCATTAAATAAAGGACACAGAACGGCAAACGCATTGTTCCGGTCTAGTTGTGTTGCGCTCTTCTTGCTTCGCATGGAATGGAAACGTGCACTGAATGAACGTCGCATTTTCACAAACCTATGGATACGCGCATGAGGAAAAGGGCTAATTCTGTCTCTCTCCACACCTCGCACCACACGGCCCGATGCCCATTGATAACAAGACATATTGGCCATTTAATATAAAGGCGTTTTACTACACCACTAGAGACGCCGGTCACCATCTCTGGATCTACTCTGATTCAATTTGTACTCTCTGACCATTTGCATTAAGTGACACCAATTTCATGCTGCACAGAATTCCACTGGTTGCGTATTGGCCATGCAGAATGCATGTGTGAGTATCCTGGATGGATAAGAGGAGGATGGTTATGAATCAACGACAAAATAACCACGTCAATACGAAATGCATGGGAGTGCGCTGCTCAGCATGCAATAATAAAACAAAATAGAATAGAATATCAATAGTCCACCGCACAATAGTTTCACCCCCAATTCATTAGACATTTTAGATAGGTCGAAATCAAATATTGAAAGGTTTTATAACAAAGATATAAACGTGTATTATGTTGTGTTCGTATTGTTCACCCGTAAGGACTAAACTGACTCGAGATATAATCGGTGACAGCAGTCATGCCAGATTAGCCCGGAAACAAAGAGAAGAAAAAAAAGTCAAATTTTAATTGTTTCCTAAAATAATCTTAATCCGATTTAGATCTCTCTATTCCTGTTTTTAGAAACAGGGGCACTGGAAACCGGGACCAGCACGAAATCCAAATCATTCAGATAGGATTTGATGTATTTTTTCTATGTGAAAAATATCGCAAGAGATTCTTCCAATCAATGCAAGGTGCACGCAGAAGCATACACCCGGGTTTCTTCACCATTCGTCCACAGTCAGTTTGACAATAAAGATGATAATAAAATAACGAAAAAACGAACTCACCTCGTGTTCTACAGAAAGAGACAGAGCAGGGTTGTGAACCGGGAGGGCCCAATGAAGTAACTAAAGAGAGAGAGCAGACAGAATAGCTTGTCGGAATCGGTAGAATACGTGTCCCGGACGGTGTGGTGCGTACTGTCATCGTATTGGGACTGTTCTCGACCGTTTAATCCCCGGCCCTGAGCTCAGAAATATCCCACTCCCTCCCTTCGTTTTCTCCTGCTCTCTCTCGCTCTATCAATTTTTCCTCCCTCTCCTCCACACTCATTATTGTTCGCTCCCTCCCCGTCGGCCTTGAGGACCTCCCTCACAAGGTCAGTTTGATTGAAGGCAAGAAAGATCATGCTTGATAGTAACATATTCAATAAAGATTATAATACTATGAGAAAAAACTGTGTCCGCAAACAAGTAAGAATGACAGTATATTGTAATAAACAATAATAAAAAACAATCACAAAATATGTTTTTTATTTAGTCACCTCTAAAAAATATATATTTTAGACAAAGGTTTAAATTGATACATAGTCAAGACTTGGGTTAGTAGAAATTCATCATAAATACATATTTTTTGCTTTGCCTTCCCCCCATTGTAGAGTTTGTACCTCTACGGACATTGTACTTAAAGTAATCCTTAAACGCAATTTCCGGTTTAAACAGTCACGCGTCCGTCAACAAGCACGAGTAGGGCTCCGAGAATCAAGGCAAAGGGCCAGCTTAATACTAAGGAAACCTCAGCCATAAAATCACAATCAGGTGAGGATAGAGTATAAAACCTTTACAGACCACGCCGAGATGTTTAAACTCGAGGGGTTAGAGCCGAAAATGGACCCAGAGGAGATGAAGAAAAAGATGCGACAGGATGTAATCTCGTCCGTGCGCAATTTTCTAATCTATATTGCCCTTCTCAGAGCCAGTAAGTATTGGTTTTCACATTGCTCTCGGGTTGCACACGTTCTGCTTGTTCTGCATTGCAGCCGACCGTGTCAGCGACTGCCGACTTACAAAGAACCTTGCATCAAAAATAACTACTCATTGTTATTTATAGATCAGTCAGTCACAATTTACCCATGATACATTACGGTTATTAAGTTCTCGAACACTGCCATTATCTCACAATATATTGTGTAATATATGGGTCAGTGCTATCCCTAAACCCAACTTCAATGGAGTAGGGAGGTCCCAAGGATCCAAGATAGCACAGACTGTAATGCATGTCGCACTCACCTGCTCAGTGTTCAGACAGGAGAATGTACAGTGAATCAATGACATAACTAGACGTGATCCTTTACAAATCATCCATCAGGTTGTGACCCCTAAACATGGTTCCCCTCTTTTGACCTGGGAGCCAGCTTTCTGGTCTTTGCATGAGAATGAATGGTCATTAATCTAGATAATATCCCCAAGGGTTTTGGTAGATATTTTGACCATAAACAGCACCTCAATCAAAAAGGAACATTTTATGGATAATTTACTAAGTTAAGTTTGGTTTGACTATTTATTTCCTTTGCCCCCACACAGCGCCGTATATCTTGAAGAAGTTGGACAGCATTTGAGACCATCTGCCTCCAGTATTCCCACTCGGGCAGTTTAATGCAACAAGGTCGATGGACATCACCATAACAGGGGAACAATTAACAAAGCGGCGAGTTAAACACCATCATACGGATCCTATATGGAAGACTTCTTTATAGGCTACAGTGGAGACATTACGTTGTGTCCCCCCATTGCACTTGAACATTAAGATGTAATTTGTAGTCATCGATGTGTCATCTGTTATTTTTCATGGTTACCTTTTATGTTAGTGCTCAATAAGAGAACATGTGATTTTGTTTTGAGTGTTTTGGCAATATTTTCCAAGGTCCCTTAATGAGAGTGTTGTGTAATTGGACATGTGAATTTTGTTGGTCATCACATGCAATAAAAAGACATGTTTAAATATTGATTGCATGGTTTTTGTTAATTATCATCAGGTATACATTTCTTGAAAAAGCAATGCCCAAAAGCAAGACCCCTTGAACTGTTCATTTGAAGATATTCTGTAGATTCTCAGGTATACAACAAATAGGGTGGTAGAGGGTATTATACCAAATTTGCTTCCCTCATAGATAACTGCTTGCCCCTTGGACTCCACAGCATCATGAAGGCAAGGGAGAAGAACTCTCAAGCAGTGCAGTACAGCAACCATCATTACCTGAATATGCCAAATGGGGGGCGCTCTTGTCTTATTTTTGAGGACATCAGAATTCTGACCATGAAGCTGGCGATTTCATAACTGAATCAGTGTAAACATTAGACAATGCAATTATTTCAAATGCAGGGTTTTTCTTCAGATAAGATTGCAAAATATTCTCATATATTATTACTTAAGAAGGGATGGGATGCATGCACGAATGAAGTGCAAGCCAGAAGGCAAGCAAGAAGATGCAGCCATGGGTGGGCCTGGGAGGTCATAGGTTCACCCACTTGGGAGCCAGACTCAGCCAATCAGAATTAGTTTTTCCCCACGAAAGTTATTACAGACATAAATACTCCTGAGTCTCAGACAATCCCACATGTGAAAAAGCTGGATGTGGAGGTCCTGGGCTGGTGTGGTTAAACATGGTATGCGGTTGTCAAGCTGGTTGGATGTACTGCCAAATTCTCTAAAATGACATTGGAGGTGGTTTATGGTAGAGAAATTAACATTCAATTATCTGGCAACAGCTCTGGTGGACATTCCTGCAGTCAGCATGCACCCTCAAGATTTGAGATATCTGTGACATTGTGTTGTGTGACAAAACTGCGCATTTTAGAGTGGCTTTTCATTGCCCTCAGCACAAAGCTGTTTAATCAGCTTTGTGATATGCCACACCTGTCCGGTGGATGGATTATCTTGGCAAATTATAAATGTTCACTAAGAGGGACGTAAACAAATGTGCATAAAATTCGAGAGAAATAAACTGGCATTTTTAAAAAATATTTTATTTCAGCTCATGAAAAATGGAACCAACACCTTATATGTTGCTTTTATATTTTTTTTCAGTATACATTTCAATAATTAGCAATCCTACATGTGGTGGATAAATTGAAGAGTTGAAAATATTTATCTGAAAACGAACTTATAGCCATTTATTGTTGCCCGTGTTGTAATCACCTCTAACCAGTTGGCTAAGGTAGCCTGTGTGCCCATGAGCTCCCATTTCTAGTCTAGATAGATGTTTATTTTGTGTATTCGATTAGCTAGCTAGTTTGCTAGTGAATGGCCAGTGTGAGCCAGCTTGCTAGCTACATTTTAGTCAGTAGCTGTACTTATAAATGCGGTGGTCACTGGATAAACTAGCAACGAGTTGAACATATTTGGCTGAAAACGAACGAATAGCCAGTTGTTGTTCCCAATGATGGAATCGCATCTTAGCTAACGTCGCCAATTAGGATTTCGCTAGCTATCTGAGCTGTTTTATAAGAAAACGATTGATATGAATCAAACAATGTTAGCAAGCCCTCCTCAGCGACAATGTTATTGTCAGATTTGTATTTTAATTTCATGTTAACTGTCATTGAAGTGGTTTCAGATATGAGACGATAGAAATTATACACCTCGTTTCGGTAAGGCTCAGTCACGCACGCACTCAAGAAGACTCAACCAATCACCCGACGGGATCTATGTAGATAGAGACTCATAAATATCCATAAAATCCCTCCCTTTAAATTCTGTCGATCAATATCACCCAACATACCAGTTACAGCCAATCAGCTGCTAACTGTCTCTTTCACCGCAGATGAGATCACTACACTGCCTGATACACCCGTGTGCTTTGCCTTTAACTCAGCGATGAGTTTAAAAAAAAGCATGGACTCAGTTATGACTATCATAAACTTTATCCGATCAACATATAGCCTAACATTGCTTGTTTCGTAGTTTGCTGAGCTCCATGATCTTCTATTACATCATGACTTTCAGTGGTTAAGCAAGGGTAATGCTCTCAAGCAGTGGCGATTTTAGCATGTAAATATTGGTGGGGCAAAATAGAAAAGTGGGATGCATGCCAGAAAACATCTTACCACTGCTACACCTGGCTATCAGCGGAGCCTAGTCTGGCAGCGAAACAGTTCATTCAGCCTAATTTACTGCCTTTGAAAAAACATAGCTGATATGGCTGACTTGCTTAAACAAATGTGGTTTCTAATGAAAATTGAGATGTACAAACTATGGCATAAGGGGACAGCAATAGGACGAGGCAATCAGTAATTTCGATTAAGACATTTGAGCGAGCTAGCTTGTATGTAGTCAATATAACTATTTGATTAGCACTTTTGAAATGTACAGCGACTGGTCGACACTGCTCTCAAGAGAGCAGCCTATGTGAGTTTAGGGAGTGACATCTTAATTTGCGACTACAGTTATTGACATGATTGAGAAACGTACATATTTTCTGATTAAATGTGTTATTTTCTCCTCTGATTTGAGCCCAAACAAAACACTCCATTTCCCTACAACTATTTGTTTAGCACTTTTGAAATGTACAGCGACAGAATTCAGAACATGGGCTGTTCTTACAGTGTTCTCCCTGTACACCAAGTCAGAACCATAGGATAAATAAAGGGGACATATAAACAGACAATGAAAGCTTTTACAATATTCAATGATTACATTTCTCTAAAACAGGTTATTGGCTACATTTGCACCACCAAGTCAAAACCGTAGGTGAAATTAAGAGGGGTAAATAGACCAAATTATTAGGGTGAGGTATATGGGCTACTAACATATTACTACACGACATACACATTGTATTACTTTCTTAGCTACAGTATACATATCTCCCTGGCATATTACATCATTTATGCAGTATCATACAATAAAAAAAATTCGACTCACCTTGTTGTGCTTTGCCCACTTGAACAGGAAGGTGGCTCGGCGGTCCTTCGTGGGCAAATTTTGTCATCAAAGTCTGGCATTCTCTGGATTTATGGTGCATTCAAAACAACTGGGAACTTGCAAAAAACAAGGTCGAATCATGATGATGTCATTGATCTTTAGGTCGTAGCTCTAGAAAGAGGCTGGATTTACAATTCCGAGTTGGATGACCGTTCAGGACGTACTTTCCCAGTCGGAGCTCGTTTATAGCCGACTTCCCAGTTGTCTTAAGTCAAGTTTTCACAGTTCCGATTTATCAGCGCGGCACAAATAATGCTTCATTGTCAACATAGCCAATGTTGAATGTTTATCATTTTAAACATGAAAAAGAACCCCTTAATCCCAGATTTGGGACCACATAGCCACTCCACTGAATAGCAGGCTAGTGATTTCTTTGTCATGCTTGCAGTTAGCCACTGTCACTGATTCCTTCCAAACCACTCATTGTTGAATTTTCGATTTCCAACTTGTTGTGTAATGTTTATGTCCAATGGCCGATGAGCGCCGATACGTTTTATCTATAATTTCTCTTCATTGTTCTCTTCATGTGACAAGGATTAAAAATGATTTGCCAGTAGATTGTCGACTTGATTCATGATGATGACTGCTAGCTAAGATTTTGAAAGTCCAATCAAATCTATACATATAACGTGATCTGATGTCATTTTATCTGTGGCCAATGACCTTGAGCCTTCTTGGAGGGGCACTTCTAATGTAACTCTATGGCAGCACCCAGGGGGCTAGAATTTTCTAGCTCTTACCCTTAGACATGGCGGTGACGTAGTGTCCCCATGAGTGACAGATCACTGAGCCAATCATCGCACAATGGTCCGTATTTTCTGCTGGCATGTCCTACCACCACAGAAAGCACTGAGCTAAGCTGAAACACCTGCATTTTGGAGCTGCCTTACTCAAGAAAACAAAAAAGAGACCATGTTTGTATGCTGCTTTATTGACTCAATGATATATCTTTTTTTTTTTTTTTTACATTGTTTGCAAACTGCTATGTGACACGTATTAATGCCAAAATAACATGCAAAACAGGCAAGACCCCCCCCCCCCCCAACAAAAATATACATTTTCTTTTTAGCAAAAAATGTGGCGCTCAAACCAGATGAGGGTCGCTATGTGAGTTTAGGGTGTGACATCTTCAATCAGTTGAATGGACTTAATTTGCGACTACATGGGAGGGATAAAACAGTTATTGACATGATTGAAAAACGTACATATTTTTAAATAAATCTGTTCTTTTCACCTCTGATTTGAGCCCAAACAAAACGCTCCATTTCTCTACACTGCTCAACTCTATTAAGTCATCAGTACAGATCACTCCCTTGATGTAGGAGTTTTTAGATGAACTGAAAGCTTTGCAACGAGATTTGAGGAGTTTAGTTTCCCCACAGAGGTGGTGCAGTTTGTTATAGGGGCCCGTTCTCTGCTGGTGAGGGGGGAGAGACTTCTCAGAAAAAGCTAGTCAACTGAGATAAGCCATGCATAAAAGGTTTCCAATGTGTAAATAAAAACAAAAGTTCACGCTACGTATGTAAAACGGACAAGAAAGTAGAAATTCATTAATGTAATGCAGGTCAACTGCGTTGTAAATACAAATGTGTTCCATTATTTCAACTATTTGAATTTAGCAGCATTTAATTGAATACACATACTTTATAAGATTATAATTGTCTTTGTGCATTGGTTTTTATACTGGTTTTAGGAAGAGTAATCCCATGTAGAAAATGTCTGGCCTCCCTGTTAATACCTTTTTGAAATCTGCCCCCCCCAAGAATATACAGTAGTTGAACAGCCCTTGTATACGCTATGAATGTCCCGCCCACTTCCTGGTGCAAGTCTAGTACTGATTTGGAATGTATGTCAAGCTCATGTCATCAAATTAATGAAAATGGGGTTATTTAAGATACATGTAAAATTATATTTGTTTTTGTGGATACATTTAACTTTTTTTTTTTTCAAAACAAAACGCAGTTGAAAACCTTCATGAAAGGCATCATGTAAAATTAATCCATGAAATACTATAATTTTACATAAATCTTAAATGACCACGTCTTCATGAATTTGATGATTTAACCTAGAAGCCTATTCAAAAACAGTATGGGACTGGCACCAGAGAGTAGGTGGTACTTTTATAGGTTATTCCAGGCATGAGCATAGGGACATTACACGATAAATTAGTTGTTGTATTATTCTGTTTTTCATATAATTTGTAACTGATATTTGTAAGGACAGAAGTGGTCTACAGTGTCAGACCTTTAGACCAATCAAATGAGTCCATAGACATTACATTTGCATCATAGTTTTTGTTATTACTAGCATTGCATCTATTGTGACAGAGCTGCCCATTGCTCGTTACCCGTAACCCAAGCTTGTCTGGGTTTAGTGTTTATGAGATCTATCTGGAGTTACATCAGGTCACTGACACTGAGTCTTGTCTCTGCCTGACCATTCAGTTGGACCATTCCTCATGTTCATCCTCAGGCTGAGATGGACTTCCCTGGTCACTTCGAGCACATCTTACAGCAGGTAAAAACACCAGAGTGTCTGTGTGTGGGGGGCCAACACTTCAGGTCCCACCGCTCCTTCCTGGCAGCCTGCAGTACACGCTTCAGGGCCCTTCTTAATGCAGTGGAGGGGGATGAAGGAGGCGGCGCTGAAGGAGCCCGTGTGATGGAGCTTGGACCCAGAGGTGGTGACTCCTGAGGCTTTCTCTGTCCTGCTGGACATGATCTACACCTCCGCTCTCACTCTGGGGGCATCTAATATAGCGGACGTGCTCCTGGCTGCCTCCCACCTGCACCTCAACACTGTGGTCAAGGCCTACAATCGCCATCTCACCTCCACCTCACACAATTTCCTCACATCACCTCCGTGTGGTTGGAGGTTACAAGTGCAGCAGCAGCAGCAGCAGTTCAGCCATGCAGTGAACCAGCAGCACCTGAGGCAGTCTCCATCCCAGGCAGCAGCCATGGCTGGGGTCAATTCCAGGCAGCAAAGATTTGTCCTGCTCCAGCAGCTGGGACTCAGACTAGTCACATCAGCTCTGGAAGGGAGCCTCGACAACAGGGAAACCGGGGCAGAGCCTAGCCCGGCTGGAGGCAGGGATGGAGGGGTTGGAGCCTAGATAGCAAACCAAGACCTGGGCCTTTCCTGCATTCTCAACCCCATAAGTCAGCTTTACAGTGGGCCATTAGGAGAAGACCACCATCAGTGAGGCTCAGACAGAAGGTCACTTCAAAGCTTAGAGGCAACAAACGCCTCCTCTTTCTGCTCTGCGTCCTCCCTTATGTTCCCAGTAACCTCTGTCCCCTTCCAGCAGGGCCACAGTTTCAGCAACAGCTTCATTCCCATGTCCCCATATGTAGTTGCAAACCGTAGTCTGGCTTTTTATGGCGGTTTTGGAGCAGTGGCTTCTTCCTTGCTGAGCGGCCTTTCAGGTTACGTCGATATAGGACTAATTTTACTGTGGATATAGATACTTTTGTACCCGATTCCTCCAGCATCTTCACAAGGTCCTTTGCTGTTGTTCTGGGATTGATTTGCACTTTTCGCACCGAACTACGTTCATCTCTAGGAGTCAGAACGTTCCTGAGCGGTATGACGGCTGTGTGGTACCATGGTGTTTATACTTGTGTACTATTGTTTGTACAGATGAAATGTGGTACCTTCAGGCATTTGGAAATTGCTCTCAAGGATGAACCAGACTTGTGGAGGTCTACAATTTATTTTCTTAGGTCTGATTTTTCCCATGATGTTAAGCAAAGAGGCACTGAGTTTGAAGGTTGGCCTTGAAATACATCCACAGGTACACCTCCAATTGACTCAAATTATGTCAATTAGCCTATCAGAAGCTTCTAAAGCCATGACATAATTTTCTGGAATTTTCCAAGCTGTTTAAAGGCACAGTCAACTTAGTCTATGTAAACTTCTGACCCACTGGAATTGTGATACAGTGAATTATAAGTGAAATAATCTGTCTGTAAACAATTTTTTGAAAAATCATGCACAAAGCAGATGTCCTAACCGACTTGCCAAAACTATAGTTTGTTAACAAGAAATGTGTGGAGTGGTTGAAAAACTAGTTTTTTTACACTAGATAAGTGTATGTAAACTTCCGACTTCAACTGATGACTAAGAAATCTCCTGAAACATGTCAATGACTTAATGTATGGGGTCTACAACAGTTACCAGTGACCTATTCTGCCACATCCCAGTGAAACCCAATTTGTAAGTCGCTCTGGATAAGAGCGTCTGCTAAATGACTTAAATGTAATGTAAATGTAACTGTAGTCTCGCTATTGTTATTTTACTCTGCTCTTTAAATACTTGGTTACTTTTATTTATTATATTTTTAAACTGCATTGTTGGTTATGGGCTTGTAAGTAAGCATTTCACTGTAAGCTGTTGTATTCGGCACATGTTTGATTTGATTTGACTATTGCACTGTTTTACATTGATGAAAAAAATAATAGTAATGTTGACCCGAACAGGTTCCCATACACAATTGATGATTTTGGAATGCACATACAGTGGGGCAAAAAAGTATTTAGTCATCCACCAATTGTGCAAGTTCTCCCACTTAAAAAGATGAGAGAGGCCTGTAATTTTCATCATAGGTACACTTCAACTGTGACAGACAAAATTAGAAAAAAAATCCAGAAAACCACATTGTAGGATTTTTAATGAATTTATTTGCAAATTATGGTGGAAAATAAGTATTTGTTCACCTACAAACAAGCAAGATTTCTGGCTCTCACAGACCTGTAACAACTTCTTTAAGAGGCTCTTCTGTCCTCCACTCATTACCTGTATTAATGGCACCCGTTTGAACTTGTTATCAGTATTAAAGACACCTTTCCACAACCTCAAACAGTCACACTCCAAACTCCACTATGGCCAAGACCAAAGAGCTGTCAAAGGACACCAGAAACAAAATGGTAGACCTGCACCAGGCTGGGAAGACTGAATCTGCAATAGGTAAGCAGCTTGGTTTGAAGAAATCAACTGTGGGAGCAATTATTAGGAAATGGAAGACATTCAAGACCACTGATAATCTCCCTCGATCTGGGGCTACACGCAAGATCTCACCCCGTGGGGTCAAAATTATCACAAGAACAGTGAGCAAAAATCCCAGAACCACACGGGGGGACCTAGTGAATGACCTGCAGAGAGCTGGGACCAAAGTAACAAAGCCTACCATCAGTAACACACTACGCCGCCAGGGACTCAAATCCTGCAGTGCCAGACGTGTCTCCCTGATTAAGCCAGTACATGTCCAGGCCCGTCTGAAGTTTGCTAGAGAGCATTTGGATGATCCAGAATAAGATTGGGAGAATGTCATATGGTCAGATGAAACCAAAATATAACTTTTTGGTAAAAACTCAACTCGTCGTGTTTGGAGGACAAAGAATGCTGAGTTGCATCCAAAGAACACCATAAACATCATGCTCTGGGGCTGTTTTTCTGCAAAGGGACCAGGATGACTGATCCGTGTAAAGGAAAGAATGAATGGGGCCATGTATCGTGAGATTTTTCCATCAGCAAGGGCATTGAAGATGAAACGTGGCTGGGTCTTTCAGCATGACAATGATCCCAAACACACCGCCCAGGCAACGAAGGAGTGGCTTTGTAAGAAGCATTTCAAGGTCCTGGAGTAGCCTAGCCAGTCTCCAGATCTCAACCCCATAGAAAATCTTTGGAGGGAGTTGAAATTCCGTGTTGCACAGCAACAGCCCCAAAACATCACTGCTCTAGAGGAGATCTACATGGAGGAATGGGACAAAATACCAGCAACAGTGTGTGAAAACCTTGTTAAGATTTACAGAAAACGTTTGACCTTTGTCATTGCCAACAAAGGGTATATAACAAAGTATTGAATAATTTTGCACGCCCAATTTTTCAGTTTTTGATTTGTTAAAAAAGTTTGAAATATCCAATAAATGTCGTTCCACTTCATGATTGTGTCCCACTTGTTGTTGATTCTTCACAAAAAAATACAGTTTTATATATTTATGTTTGAAGCCTGAAATGTGGCAAAAGTTCGCAAAGTTCAAGGGGGCCGAATACTTTCGCAAGGCACTGTATCTTATCCACAACTAGACAACTGAGATCCATCTCAATATGTTAAACACACATCTCAACTGGAATGAGAACAACAGAACATTACCATCACAACTACTAATTTACTATTTTAGATAAAGTATTTTGTACATTAAAGTGTTTCATAAGCACGAGAAGGCCACTGTAATGAATTAGTAGTGTGTGCACTCATTGTGGTGCTTATCTACGTCTTTCAAAGGAAGCCATGGCTGACCCTTAGGAGCGCTGTCAGAGAGTGCCAAGGCATGTTCTCAAAACGTCAATACTATACACTTCCTCCTTCAAAATTCAAGTCAAATACCACAAATGTGTTATTTCTTTAAACATTGTAAGATCTAAGCGCGAGAGGCAAAGGTTGACCTTCATGTTTGGAGAGCATGTTAATACAACTGCAATACTCCATCACAGATGTATTTCCTGGTCACTTACGGCTCGAACCTTCCTGGTAATGACTACTGATTGGGTGACCAGAATTATTCTAAGGAGGGGACAGAGGCAGAGTTGTATAGTCGTAGAGCAGCACTAGAATTTGAGTTCGCTGGGCATGTCTGTGCCCTGTAGGCCTGCCAGCAGGTTGTTGGCGGACAGCTCTGCCATGATGCCACGTGTGGAGTAGATGGCACTGCCAATGTGGGGTAAGACCACTGCAGGTGGAGAGAGGAGGGGAAATGTATTAGCAGGGACATGATCGCACTGCAGAGATTTGGTCGCAAAATAACTGGTTGATTTTAATGAGAAGATTTAAGAAAAAAAATATGATTGATTAATCTGGAAACATCACAACAGCAATCAGAGAGAAACCAATAGACGACACAGAGATGCCTCAGTAAACTGCCTTCCTCCCTCCGTTTCTCTCATGATCCTATTAACTCACCACAGTTTTTGAGGGTGAGGAGGGGGTGGTCGGTGGGGAGTGGTTCTGGGGTTGTGACATCCAGCCCAGCGCAAGCTATCTGACCACTGGACAGAGCCTGATACAGATCCTCCTGATTCACTACTGCACCCCTATCACACACACAGTGGAAGTTAGCTCTATATTTATAGCTTTGAACTGTGTTCATTTCAAAACCCAGTCCGTGTGGTTGGTTTGGCACTGCGCTACGTGTTTCATGGAGTACCTGCTGGTGTTGATGAAGACAGCAGTGTTCTTCATCTTGCAGAAGAAATCCTTGTTACACAGCCCCTGGGTATCTGGTGTGAGGGCGCAGGACACCACAACAAAATCACTCTCAGACACCAGCGTGTCCAAGGGCACTGCAACAGAGAGGAGGGCAGAAGAGAGAGGAAGAAACAATCAAATAAACATCTCATCTGATTCTCACCCTCTCGGACTTTGCTGTTTCCCCAAGCCCTTCCAACCCTGCTCACCGTATTCTCCTTCCACTTCAGCAGCATATGATTTGTCTGTTCTTCCAGAGTACAGGAGCTTCTTCACTCCAAACGGTTTCAGCCTCCTGGCTATGGCCATACCTGAGGGAAAACAGCATTGACTCCAGACAATCAATCAATCAAGCAATGAATAAGCCCTTTTGTCCTGCCCTTTCAGCTACTATATGGATTGTATAGACCTCACTAAGGGCAGGAGTCACAGAATCCAGTAAGTCAATCCAGCAATCACCGTCACTCTACCTATGCGTCCCAGTCCAATAACCCCAACAGTGCTGCCTGACAGACCATAACCACACAACCACAGAGGTTTCCAGGTGCTCCAGCCTCCACTGAGAGAGAGAGAGATTTTTAAAAAGTGAATTGAGGACACATTCTGTTGTACTCATATTCATTTTAGATAGAAGTGTGGTTAGGCAACACATGGATAAAGTATCACTGTACAACATGTCAGAGTGATCCTCTGGAGCTGGAGTCTATTTGAGGGAAATGTATCTGTGTTTATTGGGTACTGACTTTATAACCTCCACCATGCCCTCTGGTAGCCGCCGAGCTGTAGCCAGGAGCAGGGCGACGGTCAGCTCCGCCGTGGCATCAGTCGAGACGCCTGGAGTATAGCCCACACGCACCCCTCTGCACAGAACATGGAGAGGACGGCACAATGAGAGTTGCTGACTTCGATGTGAGGCTAAAGGCATTTGATAGTTGGCCTTACCGTTTCTTGATCTCATCCATGGCCATGTGGTCAAATCCAACAGATAAGGTACTTATCACCTTCAGGTTTGGACCTGGACACAAATCCATGGTTACGTGTTAGGAAAAGACAGAATGGAAACTATCATACAACACATATACTGTTTAACACATGTCTAGCAGCCTCGTGAATTCCATATATTGAAAAATACTGAGAGGTGCTGTTTGAGTTAATCTGATCCAGGATATGTCCAGTGTACCTGCTGCGTCCAGAACTTCAGTGTCGATCTTGTCCGACAGGAGACACAGCAGCCCATGGGCCCCCGCCACGCCCTTCAGAAGCTCCGCCCTTGAAACAGGCTCATCCGAGTCCCACAGTAAAATCTTACATCTGTTTCCATGGAAACGAGGGAGAGACTAGATTAAGATGAGACAAAGACAATTCAGAACATTTCCTTCATAGTACAATATTCTCTGTGTATTCTGGGTGGTCTGTCTGTTTTTTCACGGTGTCCGTCTCTTTCTCTTCCCCTTACAGACAACCTTACCCATCGCTTTAATCTTTATTATACCTCTTTACTTTTGTTAAATGTTGCATGGATGTTTGTAAGTGTTATAACGCCTTAGGAAACATATTACAAGTTCAGAGTACCCGCTATAACGTGTGAACCTGGAATAAAGGTCATCAACAACTCCAGTAAACTGGATGTAACAATTACCCTTCACTTCATATGTGTGTGAAAATGTGTGCAATGCATTTATACAGCAGTAAGTAGACTAGCACTAGAATTAAGTAGCACTACTATGACACAAATCCTTAGATGTCACACAGTCACAGGCGTGCACGATAGATGAAAAGTGACAGCGCATGAAAAACTCGTTAGGCTAGTTAGCCAAGTATATCTCAACTGAGATGTACTTGGCTATATTAGTTGTACTTGGCTATAGGTTACCACATTCTCGCCAGCAGATCTGACCTGCTTGCTTACAGCTGCACTAGGGTCGGACAACATTCCCGAATTGTCCCATTATCCCAACTGTTACAACAAGAATCCTTAATTAAGTAAACTGCCGTTTTCATCCTCTTGTCAACTAGCAGTTGCAACAGCAGCCATTATGGAATGTCAGGTCGCGTTGAACAACAGATGAGCAGATTGGCTGACACTGCCATTCCAAAATGGCTTCTGCGGCTTCTGCTATGTAGCATGAGGATGAAAAGGACAGTTTCCCAAAAATGTGCAGTCATTCAATCTTCTTGGTGTAACAGTTGGGATAATGGGGCAATTTGGAGTTCAACGCATTTCTCCTCCCTGGATTGAGATTTGTTTTCCGAGTCATATCTTGTGCCATCTCTGCAGTGTCACAATATACACCGGAATGCTGTCCGACCCTAAAGCAGCCGTAAACGAGCAAATCGGATCTGCTGGCTACATACACTCCAGCCTGTGACAAAATCTTCAAACCCTCCTGTGGGATGCGTCTTGTTATGAACACCTTCATGATCTTCTGTTCAGTGTACATCCTCCGAAGGACGGGAAACGTCAGAATAACTGCTTGAAATAACGTCCCGAATCTCCCTACAGTTATAGCTAAGTTTGCTGATTGTTTAGTGTTCACACTGACATTTAAACGTGTGCACTAAAGGAACACTTCACCACGGTTCGCTATGTGGCACCACTTACCAAGTGTAGGGAAAACAACATTGCGCATGTGCAGTACTGCATTCGATTCCTGAGAGAGACTCATTGGGAGAATCTCCTTCTCTCCTCCTTCTCAAAATCCATTGGATGAGAAAGCCAGAGGTCCCGCCCCTCTGACCTTCTCCTCCAATAGTGGCTATTGTAACTATTGGAAACCTTTTCCCACTCCCGCGTCATTGGGCAGATTAGGTTTACAGAAATCCCTAAATAAATGTGAATGAATCATCATGTCAATAAATCATTCACTTGGAGTAACAAAACAGGTTCCAGACAATCCAGAATAGATGTTTGGCTTATATCCAAATGTATTGATAGTGAGTGTGTTACTACAAATATTTGTACTACTCCCCTCACAGACCATAGGGCTATTTACATTGATATCAAAATATTTACCCCTGATACGAACCTTGGTAGAGCATCCTACTGGAAGCTAAATAGCTCATTATTAAATAATGAAATAGTTACATTTGAGGTTAAAGATCTGCTCTCACACTTTTGGGAAAGGGCTTGTGAAGAAAAATCTTATTGCAAGAACTGGGAGCTCTTTAAATTTGAGGTGTCCAAATATCTTAGAAAATATGGTCGTAATCTTGCTAAGACCAGAAGAGCTGAGGAGGAAAAGGTGATCATTAAGATAACTTCCCTTTCTCAGAGGTCCCCAGCCGACCTCTTGGGGGAGGAGAAGATGGAACTAATTGAGTTACAAAATAAACTGGATAATATATATAAATTAAAAGCAGAAGGAGCCTTTATTAGATCTAGGAAAAAATGGATTGAGGAGGGAGAACAGAATTCATCCTATTTCTTTAGACTTGAGAAATTTCACTCTAAAAATAACACTATCCATAAGTTAAACATTGATGGTGTTATTACAGATGACCAAAAATTAATCGCTAACTACTGCAGCAATTTTTTACAGAAAATTGTATAGCTCTACGTACTGTCAGGAATCCACAGGTATGTTTTCTAACTCACTGAATAATGTTCACTCTATCAGTGATATAGAATCTAAACAGTGTGATGAACCCATCAAAGTTGAAGAGATTATAGAGTCTATCAAACATCTAAAGAACAATAAATCACCAGGTGTTGATGGAATTACATCAGAATTTTACAAATAATGTTCTGAACAAGTAGCTCCCTTCATATTTGAAGTCTTTTTAGAGAGTATTAAAAACAATGTTCTCCCTCCTACAATGAGTCAGGGGTTAATAACACTGATACCTAAACCTAAAAAAGAAGTGCTGCTCATCGATAACTGGCGTCCAATTTGTCTTCTTAATAATGACTATAAGATATTTGTCACGACTTCTCATGAAGTCGTTGCCTCCCCTTGTTCGGGAGGTGCTCGGCGTTCGACGTCACCGGTCTTCTAGCCATCATTGATCCATTTTTCATTTTCCATTGGTTTTGTTTTGTCTTCCCACACACCTGTTTTCAATCCCATTCATTACCTGTTGTGTATTTAACCCTCTGTTTCCCCTCATGTCTTTGTCAGAGATTGTTTATTGTCAGTGTAGTGGTTTTTGTATAGGTGCCCGACGGGTCTTCGTACCCATATTTGTTTATATTAATTTTTCTATTTAGTGTTATGGAGCATGTTACTTGGACATTTATTAAAATACTCCATTTTACACTCCGTTTGACTCTCCTGCGCCTGACTTCCCTGCCACCTATACACATATATCTGACAATATTAGCCTCACTACTTGCAAAAATAATTAAAGAAGTCCTGGACGCAATCATTGATGAAACACAGTCTGGCTTCATGAGGAACAGATATATTTCTAACAATGTCAGACTAGTATTAGACGTACTTTACTACTCAGACCTAATAACTGACGATAGCTTCATATTATTTTTATAAAGCATTTGACACAGTAGAGTATCAGGTTCTCTTCCACTCCCTTGAGAGACTTGGCTTTGGGGATTTTTTCTGTAAGGCTATTAAGACTCTCTATGCAAATGGTAACAGCTCTATCAAATTGAAATATGGCACCTAGATTTGAGTTAAAGAGAGGAATTAGGCAAGGTTGTCCTATCTCTCTGTACCTGTTTTCATTAATCACCTAACTTCTTGCAAATTCTTTAAATAATAGTCCTGTACAAGGTATTTCCATAGCTGGTAAAGAAATTATTATAAGCCAGCTGGCTGACGATACTACACTTTTTCTGAGAGACGCTAACCAAATTCCCATATCGATCAATGTGATACAATCCTTTTCCAAAGCGTCTGGTCTATATCTTAACATTAAGAAATGTGAACTCATGGCTGTCAAAGATTGTGTGACACCTTCATATTATGGTATTCCAGTAAAAGAAGAACTTACATATTTAGGCATAACCATTACAAAGGATCAGAAGTCTAGAAGCTTACTAAATTTAAACCTCTTATTAAAAAAAACCAGAAGAAACTAAATCAATGGCTACAGAGGGACTTATCTTTAAAAGGAAGAGTCCTAATAACCAAGGCTGAAGGGATCTCTAGACTAACATATGGTGCTCTGTCTTTATATCTTGAACTGTAAAATAAGCAAGGAGATAGACCAGATGCTTTTCAACTTTCTTTGGAGAAACCGTACCCATTGCAGGTGCTTCTACACCTGCATTGCTTGCTGTTTGGGGTTTTAGGCTGGGTTTCTGTACAGCACTTTGAGATATCAGCTGATGTACGAAGGGCTATATAAATAATTTGATTTGATTTGAGTTGAGTTGAGTTGATTAGGAAAACTGTTGTAATGAACACTAATGAGAATGGTGGACTGAATTTTCTGGACTTTACTACTTTAAATAATACTTTTAAGATCAATTGGATAAAACAATTCCTAAGAAGACCCACTTCTATCTGGAATTTTATTCCTCATCATGTCTTCTCTACTTTTGGTGGCCTTAACTTCATGTTGTTTTGCAATTATAATATTGACAAAGTTCCAGTGAAACTTTCTGCTTTTCATCGGCAGGTTTTCTTGTCATGGTCCTTCATTTATAAACACAATTTTTCTCCACACAGATATTATATATGGAATAATCGGGATATATTGTATAAAAATACCTCTCTGTTTTTAGAATATTGGTTCCGAAATAATATCCTATTGGTGAGCCAACTGGTAAATGCAGAGGGTCTTTTACTCAGTTATAAGGAATTCTTATCACTTTACAAGGTCCCTGTAACACCTAAAGATTTCGTAATTGTTTTAGATGCCATTCTCTCAGGTGTTGATTTATTATTCAGGAACATGTCAAGACCTGACCCTCAGAGCCTACCTTCTGTTGACCCTGTTGACTCATCAGTAGGAAAGATTTGTTTCTCTTTTGGTCCATTCAACAACAGAGCGATATGATCCTTGTTTCAGCAGGATGTTGTATCTATACCTTATGTCATGCCTTATTGGAATGGATTTATTGATAATATCTGTTGGAAAAAAAGTTTGGATGTTGCCACACACATACCTACTTGTTAACAAAATTAAGGAAGTTTCCTTTAAAATTATTCATAAATATTATCCTGCCAACCACTATATGAAGAAGTTTAAGGAAAACATCAACTCAAATTGCTCCTTTTGTAACGACCACCCAGAAACAGTTTTGCATCTTTTTTGGCATTGTATGCATGTAAGAAAACTGTGGCAAGACATCAGTAGATTTATAATTGAACACATTTATGAAGATTTTACACTATTGTGGAGAGATGTACTGTTTGGATTCTTTACATACAATAAAAATAAGCGGAATCATTATTATGTAATTAATTTCATTATTCTTTTGGCCAAATTTCATATACACAAATGTAAATTTACAAACAGAAAACCACATTTTCGTACCCTACAAAAAGAAATTGAACTGTATTTTAAGACGGTTAAATGCTCTACTAACAAAAAAGCTGTTAGAATTGTAAGTATATGCATGTCCCTTAAGGTCCTTGTGTAATTGTAATGTGATATTGTACTCCTTAGCCCCGCCCCCAGCCCCACCCCTAGCTCGATTGTCTATTGTTTGTAATCTATGTATGCTTGTGTTCCCTCATGTGCTTTATGTATTGATTTGTTATTATTAAAAAATATATGTAAAACAAATAATTACAAAAATAATGTGTAAAGTGATCAAAAAAATGAAGTGAATTGTGCAAGACATTTTTATGAATAAAACAATAAGTAGAATATTGTTTTTAAACTTGTGCATGTTTTTCTCCTCTGACAAAACAAAAGCAGATTTAAAAATGATTATGCGTTAAAAATAGGATTTACATCAGTATCCTCGATGAAAGGTGGCTATTAACGAGAGGACACTTCTGTTTGCCTACTAAAGGGTGTCCACTAGATAACACAGCCACAAAGTCAAATGGTCTATTATCGTACAAATTCATTAAAAAAATATATACATTTTTGGTCTTAATTTAAGGTTAGGGTAAGTCTATCAGTGTGGTTAAGGTTAGGTTTAAAATACAATTTTAAGAAGATCAATTGTAGAAATAGGCGGGGCTTATGAGTTTGTGGCTGTAGTAACTAGTGACGACCCTACTAACGAAATATCACGCTCCTCGAACACGGGTCACGGAGGAGAGAGGATATGGAGGACCGTCTTTTTTTCCGAACGAGAATCTCTCTTGGATGCGTTTTGCTGCGTTCATATGCCGCATTTACGTGCAAATCGGAACTAGGAATCTCAGAAATGCCCGACATGCAAACTGGTTGTAGTTATACACGTGCCGCGTTCAATCAGTTAGCAAGAATGTCAGAGTTTCCAAGTTCCTGACTAGCACGTAAATCATAACGTGTGTACACTAGCACGTAAAACATAACATGTGTACAATGAATTGGTTAGAGAGAGGTCTCAAATACCACTTTAATTTGTATCCCCTGTAGCTGCATGCTGCGTTCCACTTGAACAGCCCTCCAACTGGCAATTACTAGTGGGAAACTCATCTATCATTCTATTGGTGCTTTCAAGACAAATGGGAAATCTGGTTCAACAGATCAATTCATGACGTCAGTATCATTAGGTCAGAAAGTTGGAGCTCTAGAGAGATGCTTGAGTTTCTGACTTGGAATTCCAAGTTGGTTCCTGAGTGGTGCAGCGGTCTAAGGCACTGCATCTCAGTGCTAGAGGTGTCACTACAGACCCTGGTTTGATTCCAGGCTGTATCACAACCAGCTGTGGGAGTCTCATAGGGAAAAGGTATATTTTAAGCTTAGGCGTTAAGTTTAGGGTTATGGTTAGAATTAATGTAAGGGTTTGGGGGTTAGGTTCAGGGAAAATATAATTTTGAATGGAAATGAATTTTAGATCCCCACAAGGATAGAAGAACATAACGTGTGTTTAAATGTGTGTGTGTTCTTCTATGCTAAACACTATTGTGTGTTTGCAGTTGAAGGACCTGCGGTTTGAGTGGACGAAACATAGGACTTTGCTGCTGAATGACGTCACACACCGTGACCAGGGGCTCCACTCTATCAAACTGTCCTCTGGATTCACCTATGAGACCGTTCGCCTCACTGTCTCAGGTTCAGGGGCTCCCAAGTGGCGCAGTGGTTGAAGGCACTGCATCTCAGTGATTGAGGCATCACTACATGCCCTGGTTCAATTCCAGGCTGTATCACAACCGGCCTTGATTGGGAGTCCCATAGGGCGGCTCACAATTGGCCCAGCGTGGTTAGGTTTTGGCCGGGGTAGGCCATCATTGTAAAAAGAATTTGTTCTTAACTGACTTGCCTAGTTAAATAAATAAAAGATGACTTGTTCAAAAAAAAATCCTAGTCGGAGCTAGTTTTTTTCAGAGTTCCCAGTTATCTTGAATGCACTGAAGTCGGATGTTGGAGATTTCTGAGCTCTGAGTTCCCAGTTCCCAGCAGTTTTGAACATGACATTAGCTCCCACTTCTCCCACATGTTGATCTCTGACGTCACCTACTAAGAAAATAACCTTGACGACAGCATTTCCGGCAGTTAAATGCAACAACAAAACTTTATTTTTTAAAATAAATCTACTAATATATTTTTTTTAAACCATAAATTGTTAACAAGCATGATAGCTGTACTTATAGTTTATGGTTTATGTAGCTTGTTTGCCATTAGCAAGTCAGCGTTTCTCAACAAGTTCAAAGCATGTGAATGCTTCCAACTGGTATTTACGACTTCACAACTGGTCAATTCCCTCCTCCCACTTGGTTACGAAAGCAGCATTAGTCCCTACACACTGAGTATACAAAACATTATGAATACCTGCTCTTTCCATGATTTAGACTGACCAGGTGAATCCAGGTGAAAGCTATGATCCCTTATTGATGTCACTTGTTCAATCCACTTCAATTGGTGTAGATGAAGGGGAGGAGACAGATTAAAGAAGGATTTTTATGTCTTGAGGCATTGTGTATATGTACCATTCAGAGGGTGAATGGGCAAGACAAAAGATTTAAAACCTCTACAGGATCGGTGTCCCTATACCGGGGCGGTTGATGCTAACGTGCGCTAACGTTTGCTAATGTGACTAGAAGGACGTTGTAAGTAACAGAACACTTTCGGGAACATAGACACGTCTTATATGGGCAGGAAGTTAAAACTCTCGTTAATCTAACTGCACTGTCCAATTTACAGTAGCAATTACTGTGAAAAAGGACCATGCTATTGTTTGAGGAGAGTGCACAACAACAAAAAATGTATCACGGAAACTGGTTTGATACATTCACCTCTGAAGGTGATTTGTCATCCTGAGGGTCCCAGAGATAAAATGTAGCATAGTTTTGTTTGATAAAATACATTTGTATATTCAAATGCAGGTAGTCTAGTGGTTAGAGCATTGAACTAGTAACCGAAAGGTTGCTAAAATGAAGGTAAAAATCTGTCGTTCTGCCCCTGAACAAAGCAATTAACCCACTGTTCCTAGGCCATCATTGTAAATAAGAATTTGTTCCTACCTACCTCATTTGCACACACTGTATATAAACTTTTTCTATTGTATTATTGACTGTATGTTTGTTTATTCCATGTGTAACTCTGTGTTGTTGTTTGTGACGCATTGCTTTGCTTTATCTTGGCCAGGTCGCAGTTGTAAATGAGAACTTGTTCTCAACTAGCCTACCTGGTTAAATAAAGGTGAAATTAAAAAAATTTAAAAACTGACTTGCCCAGTTAAATAAAGGTTAAATAAAAATACAAAAAATAACTGAACCCCTGCTGTCTCTGGCTCCACACCCACCCCGCCCAGCCATCTAGATGTGTGAAAGTTAGTGTGCTGTATAAGCTAATGATCCATCATGAATGACATTCCTGGGAGTGTGTAAACTTACATTTTGTATTACCATATCATGTTTGTATGTTCTCTATAGTTATGTACTTGAAAATGGATCAATTGACCAATTCGGCACATTTTGACAGACTTGATACAAAATACTGTGCAGTACTGCAATGCTTCACTGGGTCAATCTGCAACGTTGGACACACTGCTGCCATCTAGTGGCCAGAATCTAAATTGCGCCCAAACTGCAATATTAAATCATGGCCTTTTTCTTGCATTTCAAAGATGATGGAACAAGCAAAAAAAAAATGAAAACGCATGTTTTTGGTTTGTATTATCTTTTACCAGATCTAATGTGTTATGTTCTCCTACATTAATTTCACATTTCCACAAACTTCAAAGTGTTTCCTTTCAAATGGTATCAATAATATGCATATCCTTGCTTCAGGTCCTGAGCTACAGGACTTGGGTAAGTCATTTTAGGCGAAAATTGAAAAAAAAGGTTTGATCCTTAAGAGGTTTTAAGTGCCTTTTTAAAATGTATTTTTATTTAACTGGTCAAGTCAGTTAAGAACAAATTCGTATTTACAAAGGCGGCCTACAAAAGGCCTCCTGCCTTTTATAATATAGGACAAGATACAGATCATGACAAGAGAGACAACACCACACTACATAAAGAGAGACCTAAGACAACAACATAGCAAGGCAGCAACACAACATAACAACAACATGGTAGCAACACAACATGGTAGTAGCACAAAACATGGTACAAACATTATTGGGCACAGGCAAAAGCACAAAGGGCAAGAAGGTAGAGACAATAATAAATCACACAATGCAGCCACAACTGTCAGTAAGAGTGTCCATGATTGAGTCTTTGAATGAAGAGTTTGAGATAAAACTGGGTATGGTAGTAGGTGCCAGACGCACCAGTTTGTGTCAGGAGCTGCTAGGTCTTTCCCGCTCTACAGTTTCCCATGTGTATCAAGAATGGTCAAAGGAAATCGAGCCAACTTGGCACAACTGTGGGAAGCATTGGAGTCAACATTGGCCAGAATTCTGAAGGCATTTACAGAGTCATATTTGACAACAAAATCTTTCTTTGGCTGTACATCCCATATGTGATCTCTCATTTCGGTTAAAGCTATTTCTGTCTGTTGATTTGTTTTTGTTTGTTTTTCTGCTTTCCATAATGCCAGGACAATTTCTTGTTGTTGATCTAAAAAAATATAATAATTGGGTGGGTACTTAAATTTGTTCTATTTCACATGTACAAGTGTGTATTACATGCATATGTGAACAGTGGTGTAAAGTACTTAAGTCGTCATTTTTGGTATCTGTATTTTACTATTTTTATTTTTGAAAACTTTTACTATTACTTCACTATATTCCTAAAGAAAATAATGTACTTTTACTCCATACATTTTCCCTGACTCACAAAAGTACTTGTTACATTTTGAATTCTTAGCAGAACAGCAAAATGGTCCAATTCACGCACTTATCAAGAGAACATCCCTGGTCATCTCTCCTGTCTCTGATCTGGTGGACTCACTAAACACATGCTTCGTTTGTAAATTATGTCTGCGTGTTGGAGTGTGCCCCTGGCTATCCATAAATAAAAAAAACAAGACTGGTTTGCTTAATATAAGGAATTTGAAATTATTTAGACTTTTACTTTTGATACTTAAGTACATTTTATAAATCACATTTACTTTTGATACTTTTCTATCTTTTACTTAAGTATGAGAATTGGGTACTTTTTCCACCACTGTGTGTGAATTAGAAATATGTTTTTTTGCATATCCCAACTCCACTTGAGACACCCTCGAAGAGTGGAATCACGGCCGGGTCTGCCATTAGCAATTGGGGTTAAGTACCTTGTTCAAAGGCACATCACCAGATTTTCACCTATTCATCCTTTCCCTGCCTTTACTGATTTCTGGGCATCCAACGTCCAATGAATGAATAAATAGATACTCATAATAAGATGATCAATATGAAATAAATAAAAGCATCATCAGTGTTCTTGTTTGTTTATGCAGTAGCACATGTAACAGTTAATGAGATGGAAATATGTCAATACAGTTTGTTATAGGCCTACACAGCAGTTACGTAGTTATATAACAAGTATATGGTTTGTGGAAAGTAGCCTGCACTATACATAACTAAAATAACCGGATTCGTGCAGATAACTCACAAAAGCAAAACAACCTAAATCAATAGCATATTCATCATTATAGAAATCTTGCCATTTCCCCTTTAAGAAAACCCATCCTACATGCCCCTCCTTGTAGATTGCTTTTCTTTGCCGATGTCTTCCTTGTTCTATGAAATAGTAAACTCTCCATTAATTTGGATATCAGAGTGCCACATAACTTTTGCCAACGCGAAGGATTAAAACATACATATATCCAAGATCACTGCATGTGAGGGAGAAGCATCAGAAGGAGGCATTTGGTCGGAGGCAGGTAAAAATAGGAACTTTTGCTCTTTCTTTAACGTTTTCTCTTTCACACTTGTTTTTAGTTAGCTAGCATGGATCAGTTGCCTATCCACTGTACGCGTTAACAGCTTGTTGATTTGCAGACGATTAACAGCAGATTGTCCACTCAAACTGAGTTGATGCTTTACATGTTTTCCATATGACATCTAGCATATGAATGAACTTCATGCTCTAGATTCTCAAATGCTGCTATTTTTCAGAAACGTCTAGTCAGTTAGCCACATTGTTTCATTGTAGCAACATTCTATTTATTTTGTAGATGTACGCTCGGCCGCAGTGCAGCGCGCATTCATTTCATCACCATACGTGGTCGTTGTGAAGGAATGCTTTGCATGTAACTACAATGGCATATCTTCCATCAATGCCTATAACGTTACATGTCATTTTCTGTCTCCTCCACTATCCATTGTGTCTGCGGATAATGTGTCTTTATAAACTGGTATTTAATCATCAGCTCCAACTTCGTTCCAGATTTGTGTGAATACATCCATCCTATAGCCTCCACGCCCACACATTTGAGGGGAAACCGCTGCTTCTCACTCGCCTCTTGTTTTGATCGGTGAAAAACCGAGCGGTGCCTTGCCATGGCTCTTCTGACCCTGCATCGTTCGCCGTCCATCTCCACCGCTCCGGTAAGTTTCCCGCGAGCCCCACACATATCTCAACGCAGCTTTTACTGGCCTCTTTATTTTCCATGGCAGCGCCTTCACTTCACGTCATATAACGCTCTGTTTTACAGTGTGCCATTCGATACACTGGCCAAGCCTGCTATTGCCTATGATCCAGAATCCATTTGCTTTGGTTAATGAACAACAGTCTTTGCCTGAGGCTGTCCAATAACCTGCTTGGTGTATTCATTTGCGATGTCATCATCACAGCATTGTAGATTGTTGGTCATGTAAAGGGTATTTGAGGCTGTCTGGTAGCCGAGGCAGTGATTTGTATTGACAAGCAGCGATGACGTAACTAAGTAGAGGGCAAACATGCCATAAGCTGAGTATCCCTCACTACCACACTGACAGGGTTTCAAATGATAACCCCGTTCTTGTCGTGCTTTCACTTCTCTTTAAACAGTTAGAGCGACTTTAACAGGCTAATTTAAACTGTGTTGCTTCCAAGGCCTCGCTGGTATGTTACGAGTGTGTCGCCTGATGTTTTGGCATTCTCACTTTTGTTTTCCCAGCTTCCCCGGACAGGCAGACATAACGTTGCCTTCCTCCGTCCCCCTGCATACTACTACTCTGTCATCTCTACTACTGTTAACTCATCTCTTCCTTTCAAACCCTTAACGCTCCTCTCCAGCCTACCCTCTGTGTCTGTCTTGACATGTCTGCGCATTATGCCCTGAATATATTCTACCATGCCCAGAAACCTGCTCCTCTTATCCTCTGCCCCCAACGCTCTAGGCGACCAGTTTTGATAGCCTTTAGCCGCACCCTCATACTACTCCTCTGTTCCGCGGGTGATGTGGAGGTAAACCCAGGCCCTGCATGTCCCCAGGTACCCTCATTTGTTGACTTCTGTGATCGAAAAAGCCTTGGTTTTATGCATGTCAACATCAGAAGCCTCCTCCCTAAGTTTGTTTTACTCACTGCTTTAGCACACTCTGCTAACCCTGATGTCCTTGCCGTGTCTGAATCCTGGCTCAGGAAGGCCACCAAAAATTCTGAGATTTCCATACCCAACTATAACATCTTCCGTCAAGATAGAACTGCCAAAGGGGGAGGAGTCGCAGTCTACTGCAGAGATAGCCTGCAAAGTAATGTCATACTTTCCAGGTCCATACCCAAACAGTTCGAACTACTAATTTTGAAAATTACCCTCTCCAGAAATAAGTCTCTCACTGTTGCCGCCTGCTACCGGCCACCCTCAGCTCCCAGCTGTGCCCTGGACACCATTTGTGAATTGATCGCCCCCCCATCTAGCTTCAGAGTTTGTTCTGTTAGGTGACCTAAACTGGGATATGCTTAACACCCCGGCAGTCCTACGATGTAAGCTAGATGCCCTCAATCTCACTCAAATCATCAAGGAACCCACCAGGTACAACCCTAACTCTGTAAACAAGGGCACCCTCATAGACGTCATCCTGACCAACTGGCCCTCCAAATACACCTCCGCTGTCTTCAACCAGGATCTCAGCGATCACTGCCTCATTGCCTGTATCCGCCACGGAGCCGCAGTCAAACGACCACCCCTCATCACTGTCAAACGCTCCCTAAAACACTTCTGTGAGCAGGCCTTTCTAATCGACCTGGCCCGGGTATCCTGGAAGGACATTGACCTCATCCCGTCAGTTGAGGATGCCTGGTCATTCTTTAAAAGTAACTTCCTCACCATTTTAGATAAGCATGCTCCGTTCAAAAATGCAGAACCAAGAACAGATACAGCCCTTGGTTCACTCCAGACCTGACTGCCCTCGACCAGCACAAAAACATCCTGTGGCGGACTGCAATAGCATCGAATAGCCCCGTGATATGCAACTGTTCAGGGAAGTCAGGAACCAATACACGCAGTCAGTCAGGAAAGCTAAGGCCAGCTTCTTCAGGCAGAAGTTTGCATCCTGTAGCTCCAACTCCAAAAAGTTCTGGGACACTGTGAAGTCCATGGAGAACAAGAGCACCTCCTCCCAGCTGCCCACTGCACTGAGGCTAGGTAACACGGTCTCCACAGATAAATCCACGATTATCGAAAGCTTCAATAAGCACTTCTCAACGGCTGGCCATGCCTTCCGCCTGGCTACTCCAACCTCGGCCAACAGCTCCGCCCCCCGCAGCTCCTCGCCCAAGCCTCTCCAGGTTCTCCTTTACCCAAATCCAGATAGCAGATGTTCTGAAAGAGCTGCAAAACCTAGACCCGTACAAATCAGCTGGGCTTGACAATCTGGACCCTCTATTTCTGAAACTATCTGCCGCCATTGTCGCAACCCCTATTACCAGCCTGTTCAACCTCTCTTTCATATAGTCTGAGATCCCCAAGGATTGGAAAGCTGCCGCAGTCATCCCCCTCTTCAAAGGGGGAGACACCCTGGACCCAAACTGCTATAGACCTATATCCATCCTGCCCTGCCTATCTAAGGTCTTCGAAAGCCAAGTCAACAAACAGGTCACTGACCATCTCGAATCCCACCGTACCTTCTCCGCTGTGCAATCTGGTTTCCGAGCCGGTCACGGGTGCACCTCAGCCACGCTCAAGGTACTAAACGATATCATAACCGCCATCGATAAAAGACAGTATTGTGCAGCCGTCTTCATCGACCTCGCCAAGGCTTTCGACTCTGTCAATCACCATATTCTTATCGGCAGACTCAATAGCCTCGGTTTCTCAGATGACTGCCTTGCCTGGTTCACCAATTACTTTGCAGACAGAGTTCAGTGTGTCAAATCAGAGGGCATGTTGTCCGGTCCTCTGGCAGTCTCTATGGGGGTGCCACAGGGTTCAATTCTCAGGCCGACTCTTTTCTCTGTATATATCAATGATGTTGCTCTTGCTGCGGGCGATTCCCTGATCCACCTCTACGCAGACGACACCATTCTATATACTTTCGGCCCGTCATTGAACACTGTGCTATCTAACCTCCAAACGAGCTTCAATGCCATACAGCACTCCTTCCGTGGCCTCCAACTGCTCTTAAACGCGAGTAAAACCAAATGCATGCTTTTCAACCGATCGCTGCCTGCACCCGCATGCCCGACTAGCATCACCACCCTGGATGGTTCCGACCTTGAATATGTGGACATCTATAAGTACCTAGGTGTCTGGCTAGACTGCAAACTCTCCTTCCAGACTCACATCAAACATCTCCAATCGAAAATCAAATCAAGAGTCGGCTTTCTATTCCGCAACAAAGCCTCCTTCACTCACGCCGCCAAGCTTACCCTAGTAAAACTGACTATCCTACCGATCCTCGATTTCGGCGATGTCATCTACAAAATGGCTTCCAACACTCTACTCAGCAAACTGGATGCAGTCTTATCATAGTGCCATCCGTTTTGTCACCAAAGCACCTTATACCACCCACCACTGCGACTTGTATGCTCTAGTCGGCTGGCCCTCGCTACATATTCGTCGCCAGACCCACTGGCTCCAGGTCATCTACAAGTCCATGCTAGGTAAAGCTCCGCCTTATCTCAGTTCACTGGTCACGATGGCAACACCCATCCGTAGCACACGCTCCAGCAGGTGTATCTCACTGATCATCCCTAAAGCCAACACCTCATTTGGCCGCCTTTCGTTCCAGTACTCTGCTGCCTGTGACTGGAACGAACTGCAAAAATCGCTGAAGTTGGAGACTTTTATCTCCCTCACCAACTTCAAACATCAGCTATCCGAGCAGCTAACCGATCGCTGCAGCTGTACATAGTCTATTGGTAAATAGCCCACCCATTTTCACCTACCTCATTCCCATACTGTTTTTATACTGTTTTTAAAAAAAATTTATTTACTTTTCTGCTCTTTTGCACACCAATATCTCTACCTGTACATGACCATCTGATCATTTATCACCCCAGTGTTAATCTGCAAAATTGTATTATTCGCCTACCTCCTCATGCCTTTTGCACACATTGTATATAGACTGCCCATTTTTTTTTTCTACTGTGTTATTGACTTGTTAATTGTTTACTCCATGTGTAACTCTGTGTTGTCTGTTCACACTGCTATGCTTTATCTTGGCCAGGTCGCAGTTGCAAATGAGAACTTGTTCTCAACTAGCCTACCTGGTTAAATAAAGGTGAAATAAATAAATTTAAAAAACATGTCAGTAGAATAACACGTATTGTGTGATGGATTTTCATGAAGTTTTATCCATAGAATGGTCTTTTGGAAGAAGGATTGTTGACATGTTTGACATTTGGGCAATTCCACTATAACTGAATGATGATGATGACAACTTTTCACTTTAAAAGTATGACAAACAAAAACCATTGATTCCAAAGTTAAACAAACCATACAACTATGCAGAATGACTAGTTTTAACAATCAATATATTTACTCAAAGAACCGGTGTAAAGTTTGGTAACAGAATGACCCTAAAATCTCCCTCAGTTTTATGTGACCACCTACCAGTTGAAGTTTGGACATCACAGCAGAGTGCAGCACAGTACAGTACAGTTCAATACATAACAGTACAGTAAATTATACTGTGCTCTAGTAATGTACTGAACTCTACTGTACTGGCATAACTTGTGAAACAGACATCTATGATTGGTTCAGATTTGGACTGACAAATTTCAACCACTTTTCAATGTCCGGTGTGAGCATTTCCATGTAAAAAGCCCCATAAGCAATGTAATCCATAGAATGTTCCTTGACACAAACTTGACATTTATATCTAAAAGCATAGTTGAGAAATAATTAATGGAAGTTAGAATATTTTATATTTTGGCCTTACCCACGCCTCCTTTAAGACTCCTTCATTTTTCATCTGAATCTGTCACAAAGGAAAAATTGGTGTTGTATGAAGCTTTACCGCTTGCTCTGTAATATGAGGAATATTTCGAGTTATGTAACAATTTTTATTCAATTAATTCAAATCAAATAACAATGTATTTGTCACATACACATGGTTAGCAGATGTTAATGCGAGTGTAGCGAAATGCTTGTTCTTCTAGTTCTGACAGTGCAGTAATATCTAACAGGCAATCTAACAATTCCCCAACAACTCCTAATACACACAAGTCTAAAGGGGTGAATGAGAATATGTACATGTAAGTATATGGATGAGCGATGGCCGAGCGCTATAGACAAGGTGCAATAGATGGTATAAAACACAGTATATACATGTGATATGAGTTAAGTAAGATATGTGAACATTATTAAAGTGGCATTATTTAGTGGCATGTAGGCAGCAGCCTCTGAGTTAGTGATTGCTGTTTAGCAGTCTGATGGCCTTGAGATTGAAAAACAGCTTCTGTCTCTCGGTTCTCTCCTTGTCTCCCTAATCGTCTCCCTATCGTTGTAAATGCACATTTTACTCTTGATCCTGCTCATTCTTTCAGTACATGAACACTGAAATACCCACTTCTCAATGCCACATAACTGGTTTTAGAGATGAAATAAATCCCTTAATAAATCTGAAGAGGGTTGTCACTCTGTAATCAGCAGACTTCAATATGTGACACAAGATGGTATATTTAATAGATTGTAGTAAATTGTTTATAGCCTGGGCCCAGATCTGTTTGTGCTCTTAAGTTATACATTGCTGTCATTGTCAAGTGAAGTTTGGCAAGAGAAACAGACAGGGAGTTGGCATGATGGCACAAAATAACTGGCGCTAAGGCAGTGGCGGATGTCAATCTCTCAATATCAAGTTTCGCATGGACCCCCTAGTCATTTGATGTTGGGGCCCTATAATTTGTACACCGGACATCATTAGTCAATCGTGTTGTTTACATGAAAAAATGCGAAAGAACTCATGCTATTAGACACCTACAAGTGATTGCTGGGACGTAAGCAAATACTGTCCAATGGTTAGAGCAAGGATTTGGAGGCGTGGCTTATTGGGGTGCATGTCTTTCAGTTAGTTATTTTTGGTCACCTGTACGTGTGAATGTCTTTCCAGTTCATCTGGTCTGTTGACTTTGTTGCTCTTCTGATTTACGTTGGGGGTCCACTGATAAATCTAGTACGGGCCTGTGACGATGTAGTTACGCCACTGGGCTAAGGAGTTTGTTAGTAAATTAATCATCTTTCATATCATTTTTTTAAAGGATGAAAGCATCCCAAGAAGAGGGAGACTTCAGAAAAGGTAGATTAGTGGGGGTTTTTGGGTTGTGAATTTAATTTGTATGTACAGTGCATTCAGAAAGTATTCAGACCTTCCCTTTTTCCACATTTTGTTACATTACAGTCTTATTCTAAAATGGATTTAATTTAAAAAAAAATCCTCATCGATCTATAAACAATAACCCGTAATGACAAAGCGAAAACAGGTTTTTAGACATTTTTGCACATTTGTTAAAATAAAAAGCAGATAACTTATGTAAATAATGTTTCAGACCCTTTGCTATGAGACTTGAAAATGAGCTCAGGTGCATCCTGTTTCCATTGATCATCCTTGAAATGTTTCTATTAACAGTTGACAGTGCATGTCAGAGCAGGAACCAAGCCATGAGGTCGAAGGAATTGTCCGTAGAGCTCCGAGACGTGATTGTGACGAGGCACAGATCTGGGGAATGGTACCAAAACATTTCCGCAGCACCTTGGCCTCCATCATTCTTAAATGGAAGAAGTTTGGAACCAGCATGACACTTCTTAGAGCTGGCCACCCAGCCAAACTGAGCAATTGGGGGAGAAGGACCTTGGCCAGGGAGGTGACTAAGAACCCTATTGTCACTCTGACAGAGCTCCCAGAGTTCCTCTGTGGAGATGGGACAACCTTCTTTGCAGCACTCCACCAATCGGGCCTTTGTTAGAGTGGCGAGACGGAAGCCACTCATCACTAAGAGGCATTGACAGCCCGCTTGGAGTTTGCCAAAGGGCACCTAAAGGTCTCTCAGACTATGAGAAACAAGATTCTCTGGTCTGATAAAACCAAGATTGAACTTTTTGGGCTGAATGCCAAGCATCACGTCTGGAGGAAACCAGGCACCATCCCTATGGTGAAGCATGGAGGTGGCAGCATCATGCTGTGGCAACGTTTTCAGGGACTGGGAGACTAGTCAGGATCGGGGGAAAGATGAACGGTGCAAAGTAAAGACAGATCCTTGATGAAAACCTGCTCCGGACCTCCGACTGGGGCGAAGGTTCACCTTCCAACAGGATAATGACCCTAAGCACACAGCCAAGACAACGCAAGACTGGCTTCGGGACAAGTCTCAATGTCCTTGAGTGGCCCAGCCAGAGTAAAGTGTCTGAAAACATATGTACATTTGATAATTCCGTTTTTTTAATATACATTTGTAAAAAAAAAAAGTTTAAAAAGAGAATTCTAAAAACCTGTTTTTCTGTGTCATTATGGGGTATTGTGTGTAGATTGCTGAGGAAAAATAACAGTTTGATCCATTTTAGAATAAGGCTATAACGTAACAAAGTGGAAAAAGTCAAGGGGTCTGAATACTTTCCGAATGCACTGTAGTTTGGATGTGGTCATATGGAAGTTTGATTGCAAACATCTTTCAAAGTAATAATTCAGTCTTCCATCCTCCAAAACAGAGAGAGCTTTGCTCTGGTTAAAGGGGCCGTCCTTCTCCTGGAAGAGGGGGAGGGGGAGGGGCCACATGAAGAGACGTCGCCCAATCACTCCCCTTCACCCCTGAAGCTGGGGGGCGGAGCTTCAGACACACAGCACAGACAGCTGCACGCCATGGTGTCACTACTAAGACCAGAGGACACTATCAAACTGGTGAGACCTGTCAGCAGTCACATGCCCAGAGGTAGAATGTATAGAATAAGCATACAATGGAAAGGTCAGGCAGTGTGTGAAGAACTGGGTTTAAACTTGGGTCATCTGTAGTCTGCACACCACAAAGCTGGGTTCGTGCTTAGATAATGCCTGGGCATCAGCAAGTCTTCAGGTCTCAGGCAAGGTTACTTATCACTGTTGTGTGGTTCACCAAACCACCTTTGTTACAATAGCATGACTAGACCCGGCGTGATGCCTGGAGCACTCTGCAATGTCATGTTAAAAGCTTCTATGGGTCACATTCATGTAATGCGTTTCACTAGGTCTCAAAGTGCCTTTTACATTATATAAAGTATGGTAACTCACCCTTGTACACCTCCAACATGTAA
The DNA here is from genome assembly GCF_034236695.1 of Oncorhynchus nerka. Lineage (NCBI taxonomy): Eukaryota > Metazoa > Chordata > Actinopteri > Salmoniformes > Salmonidae > Oncorhynchus > Oncorhynchus nerka. The sequence goes on from NC_088401.1 coordinate 52,335,960, forward strand.
CATCCTAGCCTGGTGGTCCCAGATCTGATTGTGCTCTTGCCAACTCCATTACTTATTGTCAAACCAAACCTGTTTGGCATGACAAGGTGTTGGCGTGATAGCACACCAGACTGGCACTCGGGCTAGTAACATCCACCTACACATATATAGTGAACAAAAAGGACCAACGCATGTTGCGTTTTATACATCTTTCTTTCAATGAGCTGAAATAAAAGATTCCAGAAATGTTCCATACGCACAAAAACCTTATTTTTCTAATTTTGTGCAAAAACTTGTTTACATCCCTGTTAGTGAGCATTTCTACTTTGCTGAGATAATCCATCCACCTGACAGGTGTGGCATATCAAGAAGTGGATTAAACGGCATGCACATTACACAGGTGCACCTTGTGCTGGGGACAACAAAAGGCCATTAAATGTGCAGTTGTCACACAACACAATGCCATAGATGCCTCAAGTTTTGAGGGTGCGTGCAATTGGCATGTTGACTGCAGCAATGTCCACCAGAGCTGTTGCCACAGAATTGAATGTTCATTTCTCTACCGTAAGCTGCCTCCAGCATCGTGTCGTAACTGACTTCAATGGGCAAATGCTCACCTTTGATGCCACTAACACACTGGAGAAGTGTGCTCTTAACGGATGAATCCCAGTTTCAATTGTACCGGGCAGATGGCAGACATGTGGGCGAGCAGTTTGCTGATGTCAACGTCGTGAACAGAGTGCCCCATTGTGCGCCCCAGACGTGTCACACACTGAGCATGTTTGGGATGATCAATGTGTACGACAGCATATTCCAGTTCCCGCCAATATCCCACAAGTTCGCACAGACAATCAACAGCCTGATCAACTCTATGTGAAGGAGATGTGTTGTGCTGCATGAGGCAAATGGTGGTCACCTTTAAGGTACCTGTGATGAACAGATGCATATCTGTATTCCCAGCCATGTGAAATCCATAGATTAGGGCCTGTAACTCAGTAACATCTTTGAAATAGTTGTTTATTTGTGTTCAGTGTATAAATGCCCTTTACCCCTCTCTCAACCCTACCTGTACATGTCATCCCTTATCTCTCCTTTCTCTCCTCCCCTCTCTCTCACCTCCCTATCTCCATGCAGGCGGTGAGGTTGGAGTCGGTGAGTCCAGTCAGGGTACGGTATCTGATCATAGTCTCCACCTTCAGTAACAAACAGGAGAGCATTCTACTGGGGATGGACTTCCCCGACACAGACAGGTGTGTGTGCTGTTATCATTGTTTCAGTAGAGAGGTGTACAGCGGTTGTTGTTTTTTACCTTAGACCTTTTGCTGGGCGGTATTCCGTATTTACGATATACCAGTACTGATGCACGTACCGGTTTAGGTTTTTGCTTTACCTTCTATAACGGTATTTGAATGTTTGGTTTGTTAAATGTGATACGCCGTGTGTAACGTCCATTTTTATAGTTCGCTACTTGAGTCAACGCTCTCCTCTCTCTCTCTTTCTCTCTCTCCATGCCGATTTCCACACATACCTAGCCCTGCCTCCTGTCACTAAAGGAGCGCATTTTGTGGTCCTCGACCACGAGACACTTGTATTCAGTCTGCATGGTCAATGCAGCAATGTTGATGACAACGATACTGTTTTCACTTTCCTTCATATAAATCCATTAGCGTTCTATAATTACACTTAGTTTGCGCTTCTTACATCTACAAACAGCATGTTTGTCTTAGCAAGTTGGGCCTGAATCTTGTTTGCCGCTAATCGCTAGTTCGTTAGCTAACTAATAAATGTACTCAGTCAGAGCAAATGTAATTAGCTATACAGCCTGATAATACCGGTGATGGTGTAGACCTAAATCAGCATGTTGTTTGTACAACCGTATCGTCTAAATCTAGGAGGAATATGCAAAGCATGAAAATGTTAGCTACATGAAGTAGCTAAGAGAAAACATTCAATGTAGCCAAAGATTATAGGGTCCCCTAGTGAACACTTATCAACACTTTGGTTCCTAACCTGTCACAATAACTCCCCCCTGGCATTTTCATTCGTTGTCATATCAAACAACACTGTATTCAAAGTGCCCACTATACTACTCTAACTAGATAATTAGAATAATCATTCCATTTCCATAATTCAAAACTTAACCCAAGTGTTTTTGCTCTAAATCGTAAGTGCAATATTTGGTTAAAAATAATGGCTAGATTGTTTGCCCATATCTTGCAGCCCTACATGGCAGTGTGGAAATGATCTCAAATGGATGCGGAAATGGTTGAAAATAATTTTTGTTGAATTGAACAGTATAAAACAATCAGTATGGAGAAAGACCCATTGAAATAACTTAGAATGTATGTGTTGCTGCAACCCTAGGATTACGCACTACTCAAAGCAAATGTAGAACTTTTATTATTCAAAAACATAAAATACCATCATACAGTCCAATTATAAAATACTGTGATATGATATTTTGGCATTATCGCCCCGCCCTACCTTAGACCAGTCTAGAGAATGACTTGCGTTGATAGAAAATACATCTAGTAAATGTTGCCAAATGTTAAGAAAAATGTATTAAAATGGTCTGTCTCTGTTTCTTTCAGATGTCAGTGTACTATCGGTCTGGTTGTGCCGGTATGGAGCGACACACAAGTGTATCTGGACGGAGATGGGTAAGAGTTTAAAAACGTGTTGTGAGTGAAAGAGAAAGATGGAGGGGTGAACTGAAAGAGTCAAATGAGGAAACTAGGAAGTAGCTAGCTGAGCCTGTGACACAGCACGGTTGGCCTGGCATCTTGCTGGCTGGCCAGTCATGGTAATACCAATGAGTAATCCTTTTCTGTTTATGTACTTGGATGATTCTCATTCTGTTTCTGTCACTATGTCACCCCTTAGGGCAACACTTAAAACATCTGCATTCACTGCATAAGGACTTCCTAATCAAATCCAATAACATTTTGTCACATCGCTGAATACAACAAGTGCAGACTTTACCGTGAAATGCTTACTTACGAGCCATTTCCCAAAAATGCAGTTAAAAAGTAAGACTGTTAACAAATAGATAACTAAAATAACAATAACGATGATATATGATGCTATATACAAGGAGTACCGGTACAGAGTTGGGGTATGAGGTAGTTAGGGTGATTGATTAAGGTAATATGTACCTGTATGTTTGGTTAGGTGATAGATTGAAGTACATGTAGGTAGGAGGTGAGAAATAGAAGGTCCGGGTAGCCATTTAATGAACTGTTCAGTCTTATGACTTTGGGGCAGATGTTTAGGAACCTTTAGGTCCCAGACTTGGCGCTCCGGTACCGCTTGCCGTGCGTGAACGGACTGTGACTTGGGTGGTGGGAGTCTTTGACCCTTTTTAGGGCCTTCCTTTGACACCGCCTGGTATAGAGGTCTTGGATGGCAGGGTGCTCGGCCCCAGTGATGTACTGGGCCGTACGCAAGCAGTTGCCATACCAAGCGGTGATGCAGCCAGTCAAGATGCTCTCAGTGGCGCAGCTGTAGAACTTTTGAGGATCTGAGGGCCCATACCAAATCTTTTCAGCCTCCTGAGGGGATGAGGTGTTGTCGTGTTCTCTTCATGACTGTATTGGTGTGTTTGGACCATGATAGGTCCTTAGTGATGTGGACACCGAGATCCCTGTCTGGAACTGCGAGGAGTAACTGTGTAACCTACGTTGCCAGCTACCATGACAAAGACCAAAGCCGGCGGGATTACCATTGAGGACAGTGATGTGTCTATCACAGGTGAAGGATCTTTTAAACTAATAAAAAATAGTTATACAAGCAGTTGTTACAACATCAAGAAAATAGCTTCGAGTGTTTTTGTCCAAATACTAATAAAATAACAACCTGACCAGAGAGGTCCAGGACCTGAAGAACAGTTTGCAGTTCTCCCAGGGTCAGCTCGGTGAGTTCAAACAGGAGAATGGCAAGAGCACAGCAATCTGTATCATTGAGAGAGGACATCTGTTCTGTGTGGGAATCCATGATAACAATGACCGATAAATCTCGAGGGACAATCGATGTGGAACAACATGGTTGTGGACGGTATTGCAGAAGATTGAGGTGGAGCGCCCCCACAGGACTGGAAAACCCACCAAGTTTGTGAGGTTCAAGGACAAGGTAGCTGTTCTGGGAAGAGCCAAGAACTTGTGAGGATCACGGACAAGGTATCTGTTCCGGAAAGAGCCAAGAACTTGAGAGGAACGTATATCTTCCTCAACGAGGACTATCCTGAAGCTGTGCGCCAGAAGAGGAAAGAACTGATCCCACCCCATGAAAGCTGCCAGGGTACGTGGGGACATTTGCTTACATTCGCCATGACAGGCTCATTGTCCACTCTCCCTTCCAGAAGCCTGGAAGGGATGAAAGCCAAGCCTATGGGTTCGTAGCTTCAACCCCACAGCACACACACACCAATTGATAAATGAACTGCTAAATTTGTAGTATTCTTGCTTTGTTGGCTCTTTTCAGTATTATGTCTATCTCTGATAAGCTACCCAGGAAAGGGCTGAAAATAGCCCCTATTAATATATGTTGCCTTAGAAATAAAGTTCATGAAATCAATAATTAGCTAACATCAGATAACATTAATATATGAGCCATTTCTAAGACTCCCTTAGATAATTAATGTGATGATACGTCAGTAGCAATACAAGGCTATAACATCTATAGAGACCGAAATGCTTATGGGGGAGTTGTTGCTGTATATATTCAGAGCCATATCCCTGTAATGCTTAGAGAAGATCTTATGTCAAGTGTTATTGAAGTGTTCTGGTTGCAGGTTCACTTGGCATCTAAATCCTTTTATTTTGGGGTGTTGCAATAGGCCACCAAGTGCGAACAGTCAGTATGTAAACAATATGTGTGAAATGCCTGATAGTTTATGTGATGTAAACAGAGAGGTCTACTTTCTTGGGGACCTGAAATATTGACTGGTTTTCATCAAGCTGTCTGCTCAAGAGGAAGCTTCTCACTGTAACCAGTGCCTGTAATCTGGTTCAGGTTATTAATCAACCTACCAGGGCGTTTACAAACACTACAGGAACAAGATCATCCACATGTATCGATCACATTTCTACTATTACTGTAGAACTTTGTTCTAAAGATGTATCTGTACCCATTGGATGCAGTGATCACAATATAGTGGCTATATCCGGGAAAGCCACAGTTCCAACAGCTGGGCCTAAAATAGTGTATAAGAGCTCATACAAAAGATTTTGCTGTGACTCTTATGTGGATGATGTAAAAAAATATTTGTTGGTGTGATCAATAAGGAGCATCCAGACGCTGCACTTGATGAATTTGTGAAATTGCTTCTTCCAATTATTGATAAACATGCACCGGTTAAGAAACTGGCTGTTAGAACTGTTAAGGCTCCATGGATTGAGGAATTGAAAAACGGTATGGTTGAAGAGATGGGGCAAAAGGAGTGACTAATAAGTCTGACTGCACATCTGACTGACTGATTTACTGAAAATTAAGAAATTGTGTGACTAAACCCAACAAAAAGAATAAACTGTATTATGAAGCTAAGATCAATTATATAAAGAATGATATAAAAAAAGATTGGAGTACTTTAAATGAAATTATGGGTAGAGAGACATTCAACTCCATCTTTCATCGAATCAGATGGCTTATTCATCACAAAACCATTTGATGTTGCCAATTATTTTAATGACTACTTCATTGTCAGTGGGCAAACTTAGGCAGGAAATGCCAAACAACGAACAGTGAACCATCCTATTCATGCATAAAAAAACAAATGATGAAAGAAAAGCATTGCAAGTTTGAATTTTGCAAAGTTAGTGTGACAAACCTCCTGGCATTGACAACTTAGATGGAAAGCTACTGAGGATGGTAGCTGACTCTATAGTCACTCCTATCTGTCATATCTTTAATCTGAGCCTAGATTAGTCTTTTTCCTCAGGCCTGGAGGGAAGCCGAAGTAATTCCGCTACCCAAGAGTGGTAAAGCGGCCTTTACTGGTTCTAACAGCAGACCTATAAGCTTGCTCTTAGTGAACTGTTGGGGAAAAATAGTGTTTGACCAAATACAATGCTATTTTTCTGTTAACAAATTAAGACTTTCAGCATGCTTATATAGAAGGGCACTCACAAATGACTGATGATTGGTTGAAATAAATAGATAATAAGAAGATTGTGGGAGCTGTACTGTTAGATTTCAGTGCAGCCTTTGACTTTATTGACCATAACCTGTTGGTTAAAAAACTTGTGTTATGGCTTTTCAACCTCTGCCATAATGTGGATTCAGAGCGATCTATCTAATATAACTCAAAGGATTTTCTTTAATGGAAGCTTCTCTAATGTCAAACATGTAAAGTATGGTGTACTGCAGGGCAGCTCTCTAGGCCCTCTACTCTTTTCTATTTTTACCAATGACCTGCCACTGGCATTAAACAAAGTATGTGTGTCCATGTATGCTGATGATTCAACCATATATGCATCAGCAACCACAGCTAATGAAGTCACTGAAACCTTTAACAAAGATTTGCAGTCTGTTTTGTAATGGGTGGCCAGTAATAAACTGGTCCTAAACATTTATAAAGCAAGGATCATTGCATTTGGTACAAATCAAGTTCTAGACCCCGGCTGAATCTGGTAATGAATGGTGTGGCTGTTGAACAAGTTTGGGAGACTAAATTACTTGGCGTTCTCTTAGATTGTAAACTGTCATGGTCAAAATGTATAGATTCAATTGTTGTAAAGATGAGGAGAGGTCTGTCCGTAATAAAGAGATGCTCTGCTTTTTTGACACCACACTCCAAAAAGCACGTTCTGCTGGCTCTAGTTTTGTCAAATTTTTGTTATTGTCCAATCGTGTGGTCCAATGCTGCAAGGAAAGAACTAGTTAAGCTGCCGCTGGCCCGTAACAGAGTGGCACATCTTGCTCTTCATTGTAATAAGAGGGCTGATATAAATACTATGCATGCCAGTCTCTCTTTGCTAATAGTTGAGGAGAGACTGACTGCATCACTTCTTTTTATAAGAAACAAATTGTTTGCATAGTCAACTTACACACGACTCTGACACACACACTTACCACATCAGACATGCCACCAGGGGTCTTTTAAGTCTCCAAATCCAGAACAAATTCAAGAAAGGGTACAGTATTATAGAGCCATTATTGCATAGAACTCCGTTCCAATCTCATATTGCTCAACTAAACAGCAAACCTGATTAAAAAAAACAGATAAAGCAACACCTCACGGCACAACGCCTCTCCCCTATTTGACCTAGAATGTTTGTATGTATTGATATGTAGGCTGTGAGTGCCTTAAAAAACATGAATGTAGTTCTGTCCTTGAGCTGCTGTTGTCTAATGTTCTGTATTATTTCATGTTTTGTGTGGACCCCATGAAGAGTAGCTGCTGCTTTTGCAACAGCTAATGGGGATCCTAATAAAATACCAAACTTAACGCTCTCGACCATCTTCACTACAGCCCCGTCGATGTGATTGGGGGCGTGGCTCGGCCCTCCGTTTTCTGTAGTCCACGATCAGCTCCTTTGTCTTGCTGACGTTGAGGGGGGAGTTCTTGTCCTGGCACCACATTGCCAGGTCTCTGACCTCCCTGTAGGCTGTCTCATCGTAGTCGGGGATCTGGCCTACCACCGTCGTATCGTCGGAAAACGTAATGATGGTGTTTGAGTCGTGTGGGGGTAGGCAACAACACATCCGCCACACTGGTCCTCAACACGCAACCCTGAGGGGGCCCTGGGTTGAGGGTCAGCGTGGCGGATGTGTTGTTACCTACCCCCACCATCTGGGGGCGGCTTGTCAAAGTACAGTATCCAATTGCAGAGGGAGGTGTTTAATCCCAGTGTCCTTATCTTAGTGATGAGCTTGGATGGCACTATGGTGTTGAGCGCTGAGTTGTAGTCAATGAACAGCATTCTCACGTAGCTGTTCCTTTTGTCCAGGTGGGAAAGGGCAGGGTGGAGTGCAATAGAGATTGCATCATCTGTGGATCTGTTGGGGCGGTATGCGAATTGGAGTGGGTCTGTGATGATGGTGTTGATGTGAGCCATGACCAGCCTTTCAAAGCATTTTCATGGCTACAGATGTGAGTACTACGTGGCGATAGTCATTTAGACAACTTACCTTAGTGTTCTTGGCCACAGGGACTATGGTGTTCTGCTTGAAATGTGGGTATTACAGACTGGGTCAGGGAGAAGTTGAAAATGTCAGTGAAGACACTTGCTAGCTGGTCAGCGCATGCTCTGAGTACGCGCCTGTTTTATGGTTCGTCAGAGGGTGTAGCAGGATTTTGTTTATATAAACTTCCGGATATGTTCCGCTCCTTAAGTGGCAGCTCTAGCCCTTAAGCTCAGTGCGGATGTTGCCTGTAATCCATGGCTTCTGGTTGGGATATGTACGTACAGTCACTGTGGGGACTACGTCATCGACACATTTATTAATGAAGCTGATGACTGATGTGTGTAACTCTTCAATGCCATCGGATGAAACCTGGAAAATATTCCAGTCTGTGCTAGCAAAACAGTCCTGCTTCATCTGACCATTTCCGTATTGAGCGCGTCACTGGTACTTCCTGTTCTGAGTTTTTGCTTGTAAACAGGAATTAAGAGGATGGAGTTATGGTCAGATTTGCCAAATGGAGGGCGAGGGAGAGCTTTGTATGAGTCTGTGTGTGTAGAGTAGAGGTGATCTAGAGCCTCTCGTTGCACACGAGACATGCTGGTAGAAATTACACTACCGTTCAAAAGTTTGGGGTCACTTAGGCATGTCCTTGTAGTTTGAAACGACAGATTATTTTTTAAATGGAATATCTACATAGTTTTACAGAGACCCATTATCAGGAACTATCACTCCTGTGTTCCAATGGCACGTTGTGTTAGCTAATCCAAGTTCACAATTTTAAAAGGCTAATTGATCATTAGAAAACCATTTTGCATTTGTTAGGACAGCTGAAAACTGTTGTGCTGATTTTAAATAAGCAATAAAACTGGCCTCCTTTAGACTAGTTGAGTATCTGGAGCATCAGCATTTGTGGGTTCAATTACAGGCTCAAAATGGCCAGAAACAAAGTACTTTCTTCTGAAACTCGTCAGTCTATTCTTGTTCTGAGAAATGAAGGCTATTCCATGCGAGAGATTGCAGAGAAACTGAAGATCTGGTACAACACTGCACTACTCCCTTCACAGAACAGCACAAACGGTCTCTAACCAGAATAAAAAGGAGTTTGGAGGCCCCGGTGCACAACTGAGCAAGAGGACAAGTACATTAGTGTCTAGTTTGAGAAACAGACGCCTCACAAGTCCTCAACTGGCAGCTTCATTAAATAGTACACGCAAAACACCAGTCTCAACGTCAACAGGGAAGAGGTGACTATGGGATGCTGGCCTTCTAGGCAGAGTACCTCTGTCCAGTGTCTGTGTTCTTTTGCCCATCTTAATCTTTTCTTTTTATTGGCCAGTCTTGGATATGGCTTTTTCTTTGCAACTCTGCCTAGAAGGCCAGCATCCCGGAGTCGGAACACAGGAGTGATGGTTGCTGACAATGGCCTCTTTACACCGATGTAGATATTCCATAAAAAAATGTTCCGTTTCCAGCTACAATAGTCATTTACAACATTAACATCTACGCTGTATTTCTGATCAATTTGATGTTATTTTAATGTGCTTTTCTTTCAAAAACAAGGACATTTCTAAGTGACCCCGAACTTTTGAACGGTAGTGTAGGTAAAAATGGATTTGCAGTAAAATCCCTGGCCACTAGGAGCGCTGCATCTGGTTGAGCATTTTCTTCTTTGCATATGGCCAAATATAGCTCGTTGAGTGAGGTCTTCGTGCCAGCATCAGTTTTTGATGGTAAATGGACAGCTACGAAAAATATTGATGACAACTCTTTTGGTAAATATTGTGGTCTACAGCGTATCATGAGGTAATCTAACTCCGGCAAGCAAAACCTTCCTTAATATTAGAAATCACCTACCCATCAACAGCTGTTGACCAAGAGACAAACTCCCACTCCCCTCAGATTACCAGACACAGCTGTTCTGTCCTACTGATGTATAGAAAACCAACTAGATTTATATTTTCCATGTCCTTGTTCAGTGGCGACTCAGTGAAACACCGGCTATTACAGTTCTAGAGATCACGTTGATGTTCGCCAATAGAACACAGGCTAATGGTGACTTATCCAGTCGCCGTCACAGTTTCGTTAAGATATCCTGCACAGCGACTTCTGCAGCTCCGCTTCCTCGCAGTCAACGGGGCTAGTCTGGGATGAGCATTATGTCCTTCGCCTCCGATTCGTTGAAATAGAACTCCTCATCCAAATTATCCAAATTGAGATTAGTAATCGTTGTATTCATGTCCAGAAGCTCTTTTTGGTCATATGAAAATAACAGCTTTTGTCTGTTGTGGTGGGAATGTGTTACTTTGTTGACCTGGGTGTGCAGCAGTGTCGGCTCAAGGGAGAAGATTCTGTTTACCACCGATCTAGGATCAGATTACTCCAATCTTACCCAGGAATAAGAAACCACGTTAAGTTGATGTTGTAGCACTGTCTTGTTCTGTTGTAGAGGTAATAGGGCTCACATGCTGTCTCTGTGATGTCTCTGTCACACCATGATTCTCTCACACCCACTGACTGGGTGTCTGCCATTAGCAGGATCATACCTTCACACTGCAATGATCCTCTCTCACACACACCATCTGTCTTGCACTCCTCTCTCTCTCTCTCTCTCTCTCTCTCTCAATCTCCCTCCCTTTTTTTTCTTCTTTCACCTTCTCAGTGGTTTCAGTGTCACATCGGCAGAAAAGACGAGAATCTTCAAGCCTGTTTCCATACAGACTATGTGGTAGGTTTTAATCAATCCTGTTTCCATACAGACTGTGGTCGGTTTAATATTGTCTGACAAATACAGTAAACACACACACACAAAATACTCCCTTTCTGTACTGTAGTAGGATGACCTAAAACCTCTACGCTTTCATCCATAATGGCCTTGTCTGAATTTGCGTCTTTTGCCTCCTTCCACTGTGTAGACCCTGATGTGTGTGTCTCCGCTGTCCCCAGGTCAGTGCTGCAGGCGCTGCATGGCTGCTGCGAGCGGGCAGTGAAGGGGTCAGTGATCCCAGGCTGTGGGCTGGACTGGGCACAATACTACTACGGTCATGTGGAGTCTGACCGCCTCTGTCTCAACGAGTGGGGAGCCATGACGGGCCTGGAGTCAGTCAGGAGGGACAGTGCCGGGCAGAGGTGTGTGTGTGTGTGTGTGTGTGTGTCAGCTCGATGTGGAAGAGGATGCAGGTAGTCATACTCTTTCTCTCTCGGTCTTGTCTGTATGCAGCTCGACAGAGAGGGTGTCTGTGGAGCGGCAGATCAAAGAGGAGCTCCGAGACATCATGAGAACAGAAGACCTAGAGAATATCACGTCCAAACAGGTACCACGGAGGGAGACCGATGGAGATGGAATATAATACACTTCAAGAAATAAGCCCGATACTTGTCAAGGTCACAGGCGACTGGAATAGTTGCCACAAGTGGCTGAAATGCAACCAGAAGTAGATCACTTGATAGAATTGATCACAATCCATCTGGTAATATACAGGGAGTCTATGGCCTAAATGACTTGTAGAGTCTGTGTCCGTATCTATGACACCTTATCTCTAACACAAGCCATTTATACCGGTCAAGTCAGAACCAGAGCTCAATAGTTTAGTTTAACCTCATGGATGGATTGAATGCTCATTGGGAGCAAACATGGCGTTGTGCTGTTGTTCGGTTGGCCATCCTCCTCCTTTCTCCAGGTCCGCAGTGCCCTGGAGACCAGGATAGGCATGGACATGAAGAACTACAAGGAATACATCGACAACGAGATGATGGTCACTATGGCGCAGATGGACAAGCCCTCCAAAATATTTGACTACTTGTTCCTGGTGAGTCCCATCTGACCCTTTAATAATGTCACCTTTGACCTATGCCACACGGCAGTAGCCCCTAACCACAGATCTGATCAGCTTACCCGATCCCAAATCCCTAACCTTGATCACGAGGAGCGGTAAAAAGTACTGTACCTCCATTCATTTCGATGGGTTGCTTTAGACGAGTCTCGTGACACTTGTGGGGGTCGTAGAGCGGTCATATTGTAGGCCAAACCGTTCGAAATGCTGGAGATGTTTTTGTGAGAAGACCGATAATACCGATAAACAGCGTTGTAGCTCTGCCACTTTCCACCACAGATGCGGAAGGGTGACATGGAGCAGATGCAGGGGATTGAGATGCGGAAGGGCGACATGGGGCGGATGCAGGGGATTGAGACGCGGAAGGGCGACATGGGGCGGATGCAGTGGATTGAGATGCGGAAGGGCGACATGGGGCGGATGCAGGGATTGAGATGCGGAAGGGCGACATGGGGGCGGATGCAGGGGATTGAGACGGAAGGGCGACATGGGGCGGATGCAGTGGATTGAGATGCGGAAGGGCGACATGGGGCGGATGCAGGGGATTGAGACGCGGAAGGGCGACATGGGGCGGATGCAGGGGATTGAGACGCGGAAGGGCGACATGGGGCGGATGCAGTGGATTGAGATGCGGAAGGGCGACATGGGGCGGATGCAGGGGATTGAGACGCGGAAGGGCGACATGGGGCGGATGCAGTGGATTGAGATGCGGAAGGGCGACATGGGGCGGATGCAGGGATTGAGATGCGGAAGGGCGACATGGGGCGGATGCAGGGGATTGAGATGCGGAAGGGCGACATGGGGGCGGATGCAGTGGATTGAGATGCGGAAGGGCGACATGGGGAGGATGCAGGGGCGGATTGAGATTGGGAAGGGCGACATGGGGCGGATGCAGGGGATTGAGATGCGGAAGGGCGACATGGGGCGGATGCAGTGGATTGAGATGCGGAAGGGCGACATGGGGCGGATGCAGTGGATTGAGATGCGGAAGGGCGACATGGGGCGGAGGCAGTGGATTGAGATGCGGAAGGGCGACATGGGGCGGATGCAGTGGATTGAGATGCGGAAGGGCGACATGGGGCGGATGCAGGGGATTGAGATGCGGAAGGGCGACATGGGGCGGATGCAGGGGATTGAGATGCGGAAGGGCGACATGGGGCGGATGCAGTGGATTGAGATGCGGAAGGGCGACATGGGGCGGATGCAGGATTGAGATGCGGAAGGGCGACATGGGGCGGATGCAGTGGATTGAGATGCGGAAGGGCGACATGGGGCGGATGCAGGGATTGAGATGCGGAAGGGCGACATGGGGCGGATGCAGTGGATTGAGATGCGGAAGGGCGACATGGGGCGGATGCAGGGGATTGAGATGCGGAAGGGCGACATGGGGCGGATGCAGTGGATTGAGATGCGGAAGGGCGACATGGGGCGGATGCAGTGGATTGAGATGCGGAAGGGCGACATGGGGCGGATGCAGGGGATTGAGATGCGGAAGGGCGACATGGGGCGGATGCAGTGGATTGAGATGCGGAAGGGCGACATGGGGCGGATGCAGTGGATTGAGATGCGGAAGGGCGACATGGGGCGGATGCAGGGGATTGAGACGCGGAAGGGCGACATGGGGCGGATGCAGGGGATTGAGATGCGGAAGGGCGACATGGGGAGGATGCAGGGGATTGAGACGCGGAAGGGCGACATGGGGCGGATGCAGGGGATTGAGACGCAGCCCATGTAAAAATATAAAACAACAGAGATCTCTAGTTTAAACTGACAGATTTTGTTTGGGATTTTTTAAATTATGTTACTTAGATTGACGCACCACTCTAGGGGATTTAAGTTGCGAAATCTCCTCAGGGATGATCATCACAGGAAGTGTGCTATAAGAGTTGGTCACATGACTCGAGCCTAGTGTTTACAGCTGGTAAATAGAAAGCTCTGACCCTCCTCTCCAGGCTGGTGAATTAGGCTCTGTGTGTCTCTGTCTTTTAGGGCTCTGAGTGGAATGCTGCCAACTTTGAGGAGCTACAGAAAAACAAGTAAAACTTGAATGTACTGTGTGTGTGTGTGTGTACACTTGCTATTGACTTGTATAAGGTGCGTAAGCAAACGAGCAAGCCAATGTGTTGTTGTTGCTGGGTAACTAAGTGTCTGCCAATGACATTGCAGTGTGGGCTACATCCTGAACGTGACGCGGGAGATTGACAACTTCTTCCCAGAATCCTTCAGCTACATGAATATCAGAGTGTACGACGTGGAGGCTACAGACCTGCTGTCACACTGGAAAGACACATACTCCTTCATCAACACAGCCAGGTAGTCCCACCCTGCTCTCACTCTTAGACCTTCTCCCTGCATTGCACTGTAATGATATGGATTTTAAGTCGTACAGTCTAATCTAGAACATTGTGCCTCCCTGAATAAGCAAGTGAAAGTCTCAACTATGGCACTGTTCATTTTAGTCACACAATGATGACCCATCCCCATTCTGCCCCCCCCCCTCTATAGGCAGAGTGGCCAGGCGGTGCTAGTGCACTGTAAGATGGGCGTGTCTCGCTCTGGTTCCACGGTGGTGGCCTACGCCATGAAGCAGCAGCGCTGGCCCCTGGAGGTGGCTCTGTCCTACGTCAGGGAGCGCAGGCCCATCGTCCAGCCCAACGACGGCTTCATGAAGCAGCTCCACACCTACAGCGGCATCCTCAACGCCAGGTTAATTAACGTGTGTGTGTGTGTGGGTGTAACCTATCATAGCCTGTATGTTTACTGTACCCTCCATTCCAGTCAGCAGCGCCACAGCGCTCTCTGGAGGTGGAAGTCACGGGCAGAGAAGGAGCAGCGAAAGATTGAGAGAGCGCAGTCTGCTGCTTCACACAACAATGAGGAGGAGGAGGAGGAAGAGGAGGAGGAGAGCGAGGATGAGGAAGAAGAGTTAGAGAGTCCAGATGAAGTCGATGAGGCAGATATAGAGATGAAGGTTAGGAAATATTTATGGTTAGGATGATATTGTCAAGATCCAGATGAATTTTATTTTGTGGCAATTTAATTATATTTTTAATTATTTGAAGCAATCATAAATCTCTGTCCCTCTCTTGACCAGGTACTTGAAGAGCCTGCCCACAAGTCTGAGACTAACCCAGAAGCTCCACCCACAGAACCGGCTGCTCCATCCACGGAACCGTCTGTACCCAATCCCTTCATCACTGTACAGGTGGGCGACCTCTCTCACAAGTGTAGTGACATGACAATACCTTCTCTAACATTTATATTACACTGAATCAATGTCAAAACCAACCCGTTTATCCATCTCTAATACCCTCCCTGCCATCCTCTCTAGGTGGCTTCTCACAGCCCCAGTCGCAGTGGCAGGATGAACCTCTTCTCTCTCATGCAGTCCATCAACGAACTGGAAGACGAGGACCTAAGGAATGAACAGGTAAGAGAGGTAAAAGACGGGGAAGGATTGAAAGGGTAGAGTTGAAAGAGCAACAGTTTTTCTTACCCGTTGTCATTCGCTGGCGTAGATTGCCAACAGTCACCGGAGGTCTCCAGGGCAACGGAGGCGGAGTTATAGACGGAAAGGCCTCATGCATCAGAGGGCCCATGTGGACGTTTCACCCGAGCCAAGCCGCCTATCGGGACTCAGAAAACTGGAAGGGGCGGGGCCAAGCAAACCTGAGACCGGGGAAGGAGATGCCAAGACAACGGAGGTGCGGTAAAGAGGAACAGAAGACGAGGCGGCGGGGGAAGGGAAGGAGAATGAGAAGCCTAGAGGAGACACTAATAGGACGAGATTAAATGTTCTGCCCACTTTCAAGCTATAAACATGAAAGAATTACCCTAATATAGTTCTATACATCAGACCTTAAGACTCTAACTATCATCGTTATATTATAGATTTTTTAACAGTCATGCCTTTTGCACAGTATTTCCTGTTTTGGTTCTTTCAATGTAGTGGTCACCAACCGATCGATCACGATTGACTGGCTGATCTTCAAGCCATTCTAGTCGATCACCAAACACTGTAAAAAAACACACACACACAAAAAAACAACGATAAGGCCTTGGATTCCCCTTTTCTTTTCATTGTTCTTTTTTTTCTCTCCCTCTAGCACTTTTGACAGTAGGTGCACTTGGAAGGTAAAGTGTTCATATTTTTAACCATTTCGGGAAGGTAAAGTGTTCACATTTTTAACCATTTCATGTGTCTGAAGGTAGAACTCCACTTACTCGGCCGGCCCAGAGAGCAAATCAAGTGCAGCTATAGGCCTACCGCTGGCCAATCGTATAGCTCAGATCACCGTGTCTGCAGTGTCCTCGCGCTGTAACAAGACTGTAAGAAGAAGCCTCGAACCCACAGCAAAGTTGATCATGTTGAGATTTAAAAACTTTTAAAAACCATGACTAAAGGGACTCAACGAATACAGCAAAGAGCTGCTGTTAGAATGAGTATGGGCTCATTGTAATGGAATAAATGGAATGGTATCAAACACATGGAAAACAAATGTTTGACTCTGTTCCATTCCAGCCATTACAATGAGCCCATACTCCCATAGCTCCTTCCACCAGCCTCCACTGCTGTCAACACTTTGTTCAACCGTTTTATTAAGACATAAAAATGCGTGTTTCGATAAGCTTGCGTTATTTTCTGCTCGTCCTTTTTAATATAGAGGAATATTTCACTTTCTCTGATCAACATGAATTGGTGCTTGAGGCTGAAATAATGCAGTGCGACTTAAATTTCCCCTCAGATGGATTAAGACTGTCCCTCTTTCTCAGCGACGAGAGGGTACGCTGCTCCCTTCCTCCCCTCAGACTAACCATCAGTCCAGTAAAAAATATATAATGCTCACTCAGCTGTGCCTCAAGTAATACAACAAATGATATATTACCCGTGTGATCATATACCTATAATGTTGAAATATAATTTAAAAAATGGTCTGAGAAGAATAACATTGGCTGGGCAATTCAAGGGTCGACAATATGCAGTGATAATGTTTTGGGCCTATAGCCTACTGCACAAACTTCATTGCTACAGAACTGTGTTTAATTGGTTGTTGCATAGGCTTATTTTTGTTTTGTTTTCATCTGAGCGGTAGATCTTGGCTTGCATTTTGACTCAAAGGTTGGTGACCTGTGTTTGTGTATCACTGTTCACCAAACCATTTACACGCAATTGGTAGTGATGGCTCATTGTTTTAATGTCACTGCAGTATTACGACACCAATATGTGTCTGACAAAAATGTTGTATTTCTGGTTAAGACTTACCTACGGTCCATAGAAGTTGGAATGTGTGTACATTTTGTCTTCTGAATTTCAGTACGTATCATACCACATGCACATGTGGTGTTTGCCCGCCCTCTCTCTCCTCATGGCACATCAGTGGTTTAATGATATCTATGCAATGATTCCTTAAATTCACAGAGAAGACAGATGGTAGAGGCTGTATGCTGCCAGTTGGGATTGTTATTGTATGCATTAAGTGCCATTCTCTATTCCTTTATTGGATTTTTAATTACGCACATACCTGATCTTTTTATCGTTTCTGGTAATGCATACGGGCCCAATGAAAAGTGTTCTCGGATGTTTCAAAATAGCGGGACATTCAAAAGTATTAACTGGGAGATTATAATATTGAGTGACTGTTGTAAACTGTTATTCTGGACTAATCCAAGGGCACCAAACTGTATGCCAGTGTGTTCCTCTGTGCCAATCAACTTTGTCCTTGAGTTCATCTCAAGACGACATATTTACTGAGGATCTTTAGAAAACTTCTACCGTTTAAAAAAACAAAAAAAATCTCGGGTGTTCAATTTATTTGGTGTGTTTTTCTGTCACACTGTCATTCCACAAATAGCCTTGCTGTATGAGTGCCTTGGACGTGGGACCAAAATAACAGGTCTTTCCCGAAAGACCCTAAATGAAAGTATTTATAATATTTACTGTATATTGCTATTTGAGGTGGTGGCATTATTTCATATTGATTAAATGTATTTAGTTTTGTTCTTTGACTGGGATGATGTTATTGTGCAGTATGTAGCTACTTGCATTGAATGTGTTCCTGTGTGTATGCTCTGGCTTTGCTGATTATGACCAGGTTCATGCCATCCATGTTTTGAACTTTGGGGGGTGTTTAGGGTAGTTTTTTTTTTTTTGTATGAGTATTTATCTATTTGGGACTTTGAGAGGATCAAGGTAGATTCAGCATTATGGTGTTTCTGAACTTTCCGCAGTTGACTGGATGGACCTTCTGTTCTTTATCGATCCAATGATTTATTTTTATTTTTTAAATGTATTCAGCTGGCCTTGATTTGTATATTCACCAATGATGTTTACACATTTTTAGGTTGAGCACACTTTCTTTCTATACTCACAATTAAACCATCATAACAGGTTTCCACCACCACATCATGCCATTGACACTGCCTGAGCCAATCTCTGCTGTTCTAAGATCAAATAGATAAATGACCTGTCATCTATGGCTGCGTTTACAGCTATACTGTTTGAGTGAATTAATAAATGATTATACTGAAACCATGTCACGTTAATTTGTCTGCCTTTTTATTAAATAACAATGTAAATCAAATTAAAAATGGGCCATTTGTGTCAAGACAAACAGGGAGAATATTTCTTTATAGGCTATTAGGAACCTTTGCAGTTAGTTCCCAATGAATTTCTGCCGTGGTTCACTGAGGGTGACTCCTCCCTCTTTCATTGCTGTCCGGAAGGACTGAACCTACAAAAGAGAAACACAAACGAACACTTTATTTTACTAAGCAAGTCGGTTAACACGTTCTTATGATGGACAATGCTGGGCCAATTGCGTACCAACCTATGGGATGCCCAATCACAGCCAGTTGTGATACAGCCTGGATTTGAGCCGGGGTGTCTGTAGTGACGCCTCTAGCACTGAGATGCAGTACCTTAGGCCACTCGAGAGCCCTGAGGGGTATACTACAAATCAAGCTAGATGGACTCAGGCTTTTCTGAAATGAGCTAGGTTCAGTTAGTGCCACATTCCAGCTCAGGCTTCATCCATGTTACAAATGTAGATATTTATAGTGCACCCGCCGGCTTACTCAAGCTGGACTTGTTCATGTCGCACATGGCTACTCGAACGCTTCATTGTGACTACTGAAACATCAATCCACGGGCCAGTTAGTGCCACATTTTCGTTTGCCGAAATCAAAATGAAAAAGGTTCACCTGCAAATTCAGCATGCTATGGTATGAAAGTGTCTTGTGTGCTTATCAATGCACAAGTCCCCTTTCCCCCACTCCAATCGATTAAAGAATTTTATTAAGTCATACGAAAAAGTTTAAGTCAGAGGCGTCACTACAGACCCTGGTTCAATTCCTGGCTGTATCACAACCGGCCGTTATTGGGTGTCCCATAGGGCGGCGCACAATTGGCCCAGTGTTGTCCGGGTTACGCTTCGATCACACCGACGTTGCATTTTGGTACACCAGAATTACATTCTAAGCGTTAGGGTTTGGCCCGGGGTAGGCCGTCATTATAAATAAGAATTTGTTCTTAACTGACTTGCATAGTTAAATAAAAGTTCAAATAAAATGACAGTGCAATATGTATTTGAATATTACTCTTAAACATGATCAATAAAATATTTAAAGCTGCCATGTGTAACCCCACCAAATTCACAGATCTGTCCTTCTCATTGAAAGCAAGTCTAAGAAGTGGTAGATCCACAGAACAGACATTTCACTGGAAGTATAGATGTGAAGCATCCGCTTGGTGTTTCCACTCACTACCAAATATGGTAGAATTGCGATATTGCACAATCGCACTTCACAGAGTAGACGTGATAGGAGCACAAAACACGATACAAACATTATTGGGCACAGACAACGGGAAAGAAGGTAGAAACAACAATACATCACGCAAAGCAGCCACAACTGTCAGTAAGAGTGTCCATGACTGAGACTTTGAATGAAGAGATTGAGATAGAACTCCAGTTTGAGTGTTTGTTGCAGCTCCCATGGCGCAGGACCTGTACACAATTCCTGTAAGCTAAAAATGTCCCAGTTCTTCCATGGCCTGCATACTCACCAGACATGTCACCCATTGAGCATGTTTGGGATGCTCTAGATCGATGTGTATGACAGCGTGTTCCAGTACCCGCCAATATCCAGAAACTTCACACAGCTATTGTTGAGTGGGACAATAGTCCACAGGCCACAATCAACAGCCTGATCAACTCTATGCGAAGGAGATGTGTCACAGTGCATGAGTCAAATGGTGATCTCACCAGATACTGACTGGTTTTCTGATCCACTCCAACGTTTTTTAGGGTATCTGTAACCAACCATCTGTATTCCCAGTCATGTGAAATCTATAGATAGGGGCCTAATGCATTTATTTCAATTGATTGATTTCCTTATATGAACTGTAACTCAATCTTTGAAATTGTTGCATTCATATTTTTGTTCAGTATTCTTTGATTGGTCCTCAACTCACGGCTCAAACGCTTCATTCAGGATAAGTTAAGTGGAGTTAGCAGGTTAGCTACGAATAATTAATTGCCGTAGAAATTGACCTGGCTAAAAGGTGGACCTAAGTTACCTCAGCTAACTCCTCAAACCAGATGTATAGTATAGGGCTCTGGATCTTCCTAAACTTGGCTGTATCCAACTACTCAACAACATGAAGCCCATTTCTCACACACACACCTCTGTACTCACAGCATTCTACTTGTACTGTCAAGGTATGTCACAACCCCCCACTCGTACTTACAGCATCAGAGCGATACTGCCAGGGGATGTGTCTGTACACCATCCTAGTGATGCCAGCTTGATGACACCTCTGTGCTAGTACCTCACCCACAGCCTGGCTGGCTGCCACACAACGGGTAGAACCCAGCTCACGCTTCAGGGCCCACTCTTTGGTGGAACACGACAGCACAGGGACTGCATCACCGTTGGCAAACACCTCAGCTGTTACATAGTGCTGGGAGCGAGAGAAAACCAACCTGAAGGAGGAGAGAAGAGTGGGGGATCGGTGGAAAAGCAAGGGGTAAGGGCATGAAGACAGATGGCAGAGAAGAGTAGGGGAAAGACAAAAGGGGTTATAAAAGGAGTGTCAATCTGTATGTCTGCCTATCTAGTGTCAATCTCTTCATCCAAAGTGTGAACACACAGATCCTTACTTAGATGTGTGTATTGTTGTGAAATTGTTAGATATTACTGCACTGTTGGAACTAGAAACACAAGCATTTCGCTACACCCACAATAACATCTGCTAAACACGTGTATGTGACCAATAAAATTAGATTAGATTTGAGACACACCTGTGGTAGAACTTTTGGGAGGGCCAGGTTGTTCTCCAGCCCCTGTCCTTCACCGCTAGAGCCATCTGCTCCAGGTTCCGCGGGTTTCTGTTCACAAATGTCGGGCTCACGGCTTCATTATCATCTACAGTTGGCTGAAGCTTGGGCGCCGCCAGGCTCATACAACGGACTGGAGAGAGAGAAGTGGGACCAAGAGAAGAGCATGGTAGTGTATAAAGCAGCATTAGGAACATGCTAACCCAATAGACATTTTCATAAACATGATGATTTACACAACACACTTAGCATCAACGAGGAGCAGTGTTTTCTTACCCGATTTCTGATATTGGTTGATTGCAGACCCACTCTGCCCGCACCTTTGAATTTGACCTAGTAATAACCGCACGGTTCGATTTAAATCACCAAAACTGCCATCCTCTCGTTCCTTATGTGGTCATATATGAGTAATAACGTGCAGTCTATACTTGATTATCCACTTTAGTGGCTCATATCATAGAGAAAACAGTATAATTTTGTATATTATTTAAGCAGCATTCGCCTTGACATGTGTGCCGCCATCTTTGACACTTTGCATGGACCACTTCCTTCTTCGTCATCTTTGACAACTTCCGGTTCTACCTCGTAAAAGAGAGACGTTGTTGCGCTCTACAAATAACACTATCCATAATTTAAACATTGATGGTGTTATTACAGATTACCAAAAATCACTAACTACTGTAGCAATTTTTATAGGAAATTGTATAGCTCTACGTGCTCTCAGGAATCCATATATATGTTTTTTGACTTACTGAATAATGTTCACTCTATCAGTGACATAGAATCTAAACAGTGTGATGAACACATCATAGTTGAAGATATTATCGACTCTAACAAACATCTAAAAAACAATAAATCCCCAGGCATTGATACGGCAGAATTTTATAACGACAGAAATTATTTTCTGAACAAGTAGCTCCCTTCCTACTTAATCTTTTTCGAGAGTATTAAAACAATGTTCTCCCTCCTACAATGACTCAGGGGTTAATAACACTGATATCTAAGCCTAAAAAAAAGTGCTGCTCATCAATAACTGGCATCCAATTTGTCTTCATAATAATGACTACAAGATATTAGCCTTACTAATTGCAAAAATAATTAAAGAAGTCCTGGATGCAATAATTGATGAAACACAGACTGGCTTTATGAGGGACAGATATTTCTAACAATATCAGTCTAGTATTAGACATACTTGACTACTCAGACCTAATAATCGAGGATAGCTTCATATTATTTTGGATTTTTATAAAGCATTTGACACAGTGGAGCATCAGTTCTTCTTCCACTCCCTTGAGAAATTTGGCTTTGGGGATTTTTCTGTAACCGAGGAAAAGACAGATTCAGGCTGGATATTCGACGGATATTCGCCTGTAGCTTTCCTTACGTCCACCAATATCAGTTAGGGACCGTCAACATAGTGACAAATCAACATTTTCACATTTCAATAGCCCTTTAAAACCATTACTCCTAAAACTTTCAAAATTGGTTATAGCTAACCCGATGGGATAGACACACATTGCACACACTTTTTTGTTGTCGGTTTACATCTCACACTATTTAAAAATAAAAATAGGAAATCAATAGCGCCTCGGTCATGTGACCCACACACCTCAAACAAGGTTCATAATGTACACTCAGTGAACTTATACATTGCACACCCTTTTGTTTGTCCATTTGAATCTCATGAGACTTTACAATAATGTTTAAACAGTTCAAATTTCAATAGCTCCTCTGTGACCTACAACCCTCAAACTACTTTCAGAATAACCACTGAGTAGCCGTATATGTAGCACAACCTTTTGCTAATCCATTTTCATCTCACATGATTTTACATTCATTTGCAATGTTTTTTGAATTTCAATAGCTCTCTGGTCATGTGACCTACAACCCTCAAACTGCTGTCATAATATCCACTGACAAGCCTTATACTGTACATTGCACACCCTTTAGTTTGTCCATTTTCATCTCACACAATTGTACATACATTTTTCTAAATGTTAAATTTGCCCGAAGAGAGGGGCCCAAGCCCTGGAAAGTGTTCCGGTAGACCCTAGTCAGATTCCCATATCGATCAATGTGATATAATCCTTTTCCGAAGCATCTGGCCTATATCTTAATATTAATAAATGTGAACTCATGTCAAAGATTGTGTGGCACCCTCATATTACGGCATTCCAGTGAAAGAAGAACTTACATATTTAGGCATGAACATTACTAAGGATCAGAAGTCTAGATGCTTACTAAATTTTAATCCTCACATAAAAAAAAACCCAGAAGAAGCTAAATCAATGGCTACAGAGGGACCTACCCTTAAAAGGAAGAGTCCTAATAACCAAGGCTGAAGGGATCTCTAGACTAGCATATGCCGCTCTATCTTTATATCTTGACGATAAAATAAGCAAGGAGATAGACCAGATGCTTTTCAACTTTCTGTGGAGAAACCCTACCCATTACATTAGGAAAACTGTTGTAATGAACACATGATTTATGGTGGGCAGAATTTTCTGGATTTTACTACTTTAAATAATCATTTTAAGATCAATTGGATAAAACAGTTCCTAAGAAGACCCACGTCTATATGGAATTTTATTCCTCATCATGTCTTCTCTACTTTTGGTGGCCTTAACTTCATGTTGATTTGCAATTATAATATTGACAAAGTTCCAGTGAAACTCTGCTTTTCATCGGCAGGTTCTTGTCATGGTCCTTAATTTATAAGCATTATTGTATATTGTATGAAAATACTTCTTGGAGTGTCTAGTTTGAGAAACAGACGCCTCACTAGTCCTCAACTGGCAGCTTCATTAAATAGTACCCACAAAACACCACTCTCAACGTCAACAGGGAAGAGGCAACTCCGGGAGTTCCTCTGTCCAGTGTCTGTGTTCTTTTGCCCATCTTAATCTTTTCTTTTTATTGGCCAGTCTGAGATATGGCTATTTATTTGCAACTCTGCCTAGAAGGCCAGCATCCCGGAGTCGCCTCTTCACTGTTGACATTGAGACTGGTGTTTTGCTGGTACTATTTAATGAATCTGCCAGTTAAGGACTTGTGAGGCATCTGTTTTTCAAACTAGACACTAATGTACTTGTCCTCTTGTTCAGTTGTGGACCGGGGCCTCCAACTCCTCTTTCTATTCTGATTAGAGACAGTTTGCGCTGTTCTGTGAAGGGAGTAGTACACAGGATTGTACGAGATCTTCAGTATCTTGACAATTTCTCGCATGGAATAGCCTTCATTTCTCAGAACAAGAATAGACTGACGAGTTTCAGAAGAAAGTTATTTGTTTCTGGCCATTTTGAGCCTGTAATTGAACCCACAAATGCTGATGCTCCAGAAACTCAACTAGTCTAAAGGCCAGTTTTATTGCTTCTTTAATCAGAACAACAGTTTTCAGTTGTTCTAACATAATTTCAAAAGGGTTTTCTAATGATCAATTAGCCTTTTAAAATGATAAACTTGGATTAGCTAACACAAAGTGCCATTGGAACACAGGAGTGATGGTTGCTGATAATGGGCCTCTGTACACCTATTAAAAATCTGCCATTTCCAGGAACAATAGTCATTTACAACATTAACAATGTCTACACTGTATTTCTGATCAATTTTATGTTATTTTAATGGACGAAAAAAAGTGTTTTTCTTTCAAAAACATGGACATTGCTAAGTGACCCCAAACTTTTGAACGGTAGTGTATATCTTATGTCATGCCTTATTGGAATGGTTTTATTGATAACGTCAGTTGGAAAAAAGTTTGGATGTTGCCACACACATACATACTTATTAACAAAATTAAGGAAGTTTCTTAAATTATTCATAAATATTATCCTACCAACCATTGTATGAAGAAGTAAACAAAAACATAAATTAAAATTGTACCTTTTGTAATGACCACCAAAAAACAGTGTTGCATCTTTTTGGGAATTGTATTCATGTAAGGACTCTGTGGCAAGACATCAGTAGGTTTATAATTTAACACATTTATGAAGGTTTTACACTATTATGGAGAGATGTACTGCTTGGATTCTTTACCTACGATAGAAATAAGTTGAAACAATTTTAGGTATTTAAATTTCATTATTCTTTTGGCCAAATGTCATATTCACCAATGTAAATTTACAAACAAAACACCACATTTTATTACCTTGCAAAAATAAATTAAACTATATTTTAAGGCAATTAAATACTCTGCCAACAAAAAAGCTGATAGAATTATCAATGTGTGTATGCCCTTAAGGTCCTTGTGTAATGTGATATTGTACCCCCTAGCCCAAATGTCCTTGTATATTCTTTATATATACTTGTGTTCCAATGTACTTTTTGTATCGATTTGTTAATAAAAAATAAATAAATACAATTCTATATTTTTTTAAATAAATTAAAGAAGATGTTTGACTTGCCTAATTTCTACAATAGGAACAAGTCAAATCGCACACCCACACAAGAACCGTCAGGAAAAAAAACTGTCTTTAATTTCATTGCAGCCCTAGAGTTAAACACAGTGATAGTGCAAAGAGACAGACAGTACGATGTGAACCATCATACAGAGAATGCGGAAGAACAATGGCAAAACATTGATCTTCATTCAGATGGTTCTCTGCTCAGATGAAACAGAATGTGAATGACACATGAGTTTACAAGTTTCCCTTTCCATAATTATTAACCGTGTTCAAATATGACACAAGAAAGAGGTGTTGAGTACCATGAAGGGTTGTTCGTGTTACCATCTGTAGTAGGATGTCCCTTGGGGATACCCGTAACGAGGTATGACATGCGAGGGCTAGGTTAGTAAACATGCTGGAGCTAGAACCTCGTTGTCATGAGTCCTTATTTGAGATAATACTACACCATCATAGCAAAATCATGTCTATGTGGACTCTCTTCAAGACCACAACAGATGAGTTAAGACAATTGGTGTGTGCCTTATCTTTACTGAACTTTGAGATCACGGTCATGTGTGAAAGTCAATAGCGCCAATTTCCTGAGTTATTCAACCATTTTCAAATAATGCTTTGAACGATAAACAGGGAGGCTGTGAATGTATTACTGTTAATATATGATTTAAACAACATATTATCTAAAGGTACATTACTGGAAGTTGAGACACATGGGGTGTGTTCGTAAATTCACTCTGGAGTGCGCTCTGGGCTTTCATAAATTCAGAGCGTTGTTAGATTGTCCTTTCGTGAATTCAGAGCGTTTTGCTCTCGGGGTGTTCAGAGCGTCTGGCTGAGGAGTAGGGTTGATCCGAGCGTTCTGACCTCACAACAGCAGTCAAGCACCCGAGCTAACTGGCTAAAGGTGGCTAGCTTGCTAGCTACATCCAAACACAAATGAGAGAACACCTAACTCTGACCATTTTATTCACCCTAGCAGAGCTGGTTAGACTATTTTCGTGTTATCTAGGGCATTGGTGACTAACTGTACTGCTGGCAACAATTGAATTTAAAAAAATTGCAGACACCAGTCATTCAACGGGTGTTGCGTCTTCGTAAATTCCTGAAATCAGAGTAGACAGCCAGAGTGAATTTACAGACCCACCACATGATCAGTGCAAAGAAGGAACAAGAAAGAAATTCTGATTTTGATGACACAGCATGCATGCTGAAATAGGCACATAAACACCCCATAGCATAGTGCAAAGGCCTAAATGTATTCTTGTACATTGAACACATTTTACAAAACAGAGTGTACAAAAAAGACAGCAATCATTCTGAAATGTGTGCAGTGTGATAGGTGCAGAGCAAGTTAATATAACCATTTGGCAATCATAATTCATTGATCGTTTAAATGATCACAGAGCGGACGAGGCGTGGATTATGGAAGAGAAGGAGAAAGGGTTCAGCTTGTAACCTGTTCCACTGTAGAATTTATTCTGGAACTCCACCCTAGGAGAGACAACATTTTCAAAAATCAACAGACAATATTACATTACATTTTTTTTCATGAATAATATATTTTATCTTATTCTCCATTCACACACTCCTCTCCCCTTCGACTAATTCCTTCCCACCATCTCTCACTCATTCTCACCCTCGTCCCCCTTCTCTCACCAGTGCAGACGCAGGGCATGCAGGAAGGCAGACAGGCCCTCCATGACCAGCAGGACGGAGACTGTCAGCACCGCGAAGACGATGAAGAACAGAAACAGGATCACAGATCCCATGTTGCCTTGCCAGGTCAGGGCGTTATGCAGCACCATCGTCCAGAGCACCTCCGACAGCTCTGGAGGGTGAAAGGGGACACACTGAGTAGGCGCTAGAATGAGTTAGCACTCTTAAAGAAATGAGTCAGTGTGCGATCAGTAAGTCACTGTAAATCAGTGGGGAAAGTGTGTGTGTGCGTGTGTGACTCACGTGCGTGTGCAAGGCTGAGGGCCCACAGTCGTAGGTAGGAGGCTGTGTTGGAGATGCAGCCTAGACAGTACTCTATGGTGTGGATGGCCTGGTGCATGAACGCATCAGCAGCGTCAAAATCCTACAGAGATGCACAGAGATTTAGCTTCTTTTTTTTTTTAAGACAGGGAAAATGGGTAGAGAAGTTGGACGGAGTAATATGTTATTCCTTGTGACACTAGCTCGGGCTATGAGTATATTGAAACGGAGCTAGCACGGGTAACACAATGATGACTCGCTCCCTCTCACCACCACCTCCTCTCTGTGACTCCCCACCTCTCCCTGATGAGCATTGATGGAACTGTTTTCAGCCAACAGGGGTCGTCTGTCTCCTGCCTGGAAGACACAATCACATCAGAAATCACGCACAGAACGAGCAGTATGGCTGGTGGCATTGTCATGCTGGAGGGTTATGTCAGGATGAGCCTGCAGGAAGGGTACCACATGAGGGAGGAGGATGTCTTCCCTGTAACACACAGTGTTGAGATTGCCTGCAATGACCATAAGCTCAGTCCGATGATGCTGTGACACACTGCCCCAGACCATGACGGACCCTCCACCCCCAAATTGATCCCGCTCCAGAGTACAGGCCTCGGTGTAACGCTCATTCCTTTGATGATAAATGCTAATCCGACCATCACCCCTGGTGAGACAAAACCACGACCTGTCAGTGAAGAGCACTTTTTGCCAGTCCTGTCTGGTCCAGCGACGGTGGGTTTGTGCCCATAGGCAACGTTGTTGCCGGTCTGGTGAGGACCTGCCTTACAACAGGCCTACAAGCCCTCAGTCCAGCCTCTCTCAGCCTATTGCGGACAGTCTGAGCACTGATGGAGGGATTGTGCATTCCTGGTGTAACTCGGGCAGTTGTTGTTGCCATCCTGTACCTGTCCCTTAGGTTAGATGTTCAGATGTACCGATCCTGTGCAGGTGTTCTTACACGTGGTCTGCCACTGCGAGGACGATCAGCTGTCCGTCCTGTCTCCCTGTAGCACTGTCTTGGGCGTCTCACAGTACGGACATTGCAATTTATTTCCCTGGCCACCTCTGCAGTCTTCATGCCTCCTTGCAGCATGCCTAGGGCACGTTCATGCAGATGAGCAGGGACCCTGGTCATCTTTCTTTTGGTGTTTTTCAGAGTCTGTAGAAAGGCCTCTTTCGTGTCCTAAGTTTTCATAACTGTGACCTTAATTGCTTACCGTCTGTAAGCTGTTAGTGTCTTAACGACCGTTCCAGAGGTGCATGTTCATGAATTGTTTATGGTTCATTGAACGCATGGGAAACAGTGTTTAAACCCTTTACAATGAAGATCTGTGAAGTTATTTGGATTTTTACTAATTATCTTTGAAAGACAGGGTCCTGAAAAAAGGACGTTTCTTTTTTTGCTGAGTTTACGTATATTACACATACAGATGTTATACACATAAGACTAAACAAAGTCATCCTAGATACTTACACTCAAATCAATAGGCATAGCACACGCCCAGACAAGACAACACAGTTGCTCACCATGTGCCGGTGCTTCCTCTTGTGTGTGATGTATTGATGGATGGGTTTCCCCAGCAGCAGGACTGGAACAGAACACAGCGCCAGTACCACCAGGACCTTCTGCACCACCAACTACAGTACAGAGAGAGAGGGAGTTAGGACGTCTCACACACACACACACACACACACACACACACTAGTGCAGGTTGTATTTTGGAGAGAGCATGCTGCCATACCATTGTTTACCTATAGATTATATTTTCAAGGACTCAGGTAACATTAAGCATACTTTAGACAAATAAGTACATTGGAGTGAGCACGTTGTGTGCCCTTCCACAAACATACCAGTCCTGTACAGTGGCATCATGTTTCCCCACAAAACACACACATTCAGACAGACACATTCAGACAGACACCTGTCCTCTGTAGAGGGGCGGGTTGTCCTTGTTCTCGGCGAATAGGAACATGTCTATGAAGTGGATGAGGATGCTGGGGGCGGAGTTAGAGTGGGTCGTGTCGAAGGCCAGCCACTTGAAGATGACCATGAAGACCAGGTAACCAAACAGACACAGCAAGAAGAACAGCTCTGGGATCAGTACCAGGAACACACTGCTCAACTGGTTAAAGTGTCTGGCGGGATGGGGGAGTGAGGGATGGGTAGAGTGGGAGAAGGATGAATAGAGAGAGAGAAGTTTGTGGGTAGAGGGATTAGTAGAGAGAGATGGGTAGAGAGAAGGAATGCATAGGCAGAAGGATGGGTTTGAGTAAAGAGAGGGGTAGGGATAGCAAGAGGGATGGTGAGAAAATTATTAGATTACAGTGATACTCCCTTGCAGTTCCATTCACACCAGGATTGGGGTCAATTCAGGAAGTACACTCAAATTCTAATTCTCTACAATGCTTTTCAATGAAAAAAATGTGAAATTGGAATATGGTTTACTTTCTGAATTGAAATGGAATTGACCCCAACCCGTACAGGCACACACACACACGTTCCCTCACATGTAGTTGAAGAAGGCCAGACAGACCCCGAAGGTCATGTGGATGACCCCGATAATGACAGACATCTTCATCTTGTAGGAGTTGAGGAACGTCAGGTGGTTGTTGGACATACCCCAGACCTGAGAGGGACAGACAGACAGTCAGTCATGGAAACAATCATTACAGAGAGATGTGGAAGAGATAGATTATATATTCACTTTGTATGTTGTCTACCTCACTTGCTTTGGCAATGTTAACACGTTTCCCATGCCAATAAAGCCCTTGAATTGAATTGAAGAGTGAGAGAAAGATGGAGGCAGTGTGAGGTGCATTTCCATACCGGGTCGATACCAAAAGGATAGGGTCCTGTAAAAACCCCAGTGATGTTAGGGTCCAGGGACAGGAAGTTGTTCTCTTTAACAGTTGTTGGACTAAGAGAAGAAGAGAGAGAGAGAGAGAGACACAAAACTCATATTGTAAACATAACATACAGGACAATCAGAAAAGTGATTGAGGCGCTGTTATGCATGTGTGAGTGACGGACATGGGCACACGTGTATGTGTGTGTGTGTGTGTGTCCTTACTTCCACTCTCCGTTCTCAAACATGGGTCCTACATGCCAGCCGGAGCTGAAGGGGCTGAGTCCTCTGCTAAAACACTCATTGTAGATGGCCCCAGTGTAGACAGAGAACAGTCCCATCAACAGGATCAGATAACGTCCTCCAAACATCATCCGCCAGATCTAAACCACACACAGAGAGACAGTATATTAGGACTGTTCCTGTGAATCAGATTTGTCAGTCTCCCAATTTAAAGGGTGTGTATGAAAAGGTGCGACTGTGTGTGTGTGTCTGTGTGACCTCATTAGTGTTGTTCCTGAGTTTGGGGTCCTTCTCCTCCAGAACCATCCAGAGCGCAGCCAGGGACATCAGCAGACCGTGACCCACGTCCCCAAACATCACAGCAAACAGGAAGGGGAACGTGATGATGGTGTACACCGCTACAGAGACAGAGGGGAGGAGGGAATGAGAGAGAGGGGGAGGGAGATATGGGGATGGAGAGAGGTTAGCCAGAGAAAGTAGGAGAGGAGAAAACAGAGAGAGGGGCGAACG
Organism: Oncorhynchus nerka; assembly: GCF_034236695.1. Lineage (NCBI taxonomy): Eukaryota > Metazoa > Chordata > Actinopteri > Salmoniformes > Salmonidae > Oncorhynchus > Oncorhynchus nerka. The sequence goes on from NC_088401.1 coordinate 52,367,201, forward strand.
AGAGAACGGGGGGGCATGATAGTTCTGATCGTTGACATATACCAGAGGAGCTGGTTCTTCCCTGGGTTGTTGGCTGGTTAGAGGTTGGAAGTGACCGCTAAACTAATTGATGTATTGATTGGACTGATACCTGGGTTGACCTCGCGGTAACTGGCCACTCCGTAGGCGTCTACAATGTTCTGGAAGCCTGCAGTGAAGGAGTTGGTGGGAAACAGTGTAGGAGGAGGCGTGGAGCAGGGGAGGCGGTTGTAGAACGAGTCCACCCCGCTGCCACTCTTCCTCTGATAGGGGGAGAGACAGAGAGCAGATGAAGGGGCTTAAGGTCATACACATTTAGGGTACTGTGTAAAATGACATCCATTCCTACATTTAAACAGAGTGACGACAACATACAACTAACTCGCTCTTGTTGCGTTACTCAACCGCACACAATCTCTGTCCCTCCTCTATTCTCCCTTCTTCTGTGTCTCCCATCTCCCCGTCCCTGTTTCCTTCCCCTCGCTCACCCCTCCTTCCCTCAGGGCGCTCTGCAGCTCGGGCAGCTTGCGGACGGGACACCAGGCTTCAGCGATCAGACACTTGTCGGTGACGGAGGGGCTGCAGAGGTTCAGTACGGCCTGGACTGCCTTAGACTTCTGGACCCGCACCTTCCACTGGGGCAACACCGCTACTGTACGCACCAACATCTGCTGGAGGAACTGCTCTGTCTGAAAGAGGACCTGAGGAGGGGAGGGCAGAGGGGTGAAGGACGAAAGGGGGAAGGTGTGGATTAGAGATGGAGTTCGGAGGAGCTTTACAGACAGTAAACGTTCGCTCTGTTTGCTGCACCCAATGATTTCTAGTGAAGTTTAGTGATAGAGCATCAAAGTTGAAGGTAAATGCATTTTATACAGCGCTCGTGTCTGACTTACTGATTTGATGTCTTCAATTCTGCCCTGCAGTCCCTGGAGAATCTCCTCTCTCTCCGTGGGGCTGTCAGGATACTCAAACACCTGCGCGTGGAAGCTGGAAATGCAAGTTATCCAGGAGGTGCAAGAAAGACAAAGGTCATTAAACAAGCATGTACATGGACCACCGCAATGTGGTAAATGACGCCACAAGAAGTGGACAGGTTTACTTACCAATCACAGATCTTCTTGACCTTTTGTCCGATCTGATCTCCCCAGTAGGATACGAGGAACACTGTCCACTGCACCATCTCCCCCTGCAATCCCATCACATATTAGAAATGTTGATGCATTGACCATCTTGTTTGCCACTCTTACTTATATGAAAATTCCACCCCAAAAACTTTTGTTTTCTGTTTTCGATTTGTTTCAAGATATATAACTTCCAAAATACAGAAATACAGCCGGTATTATGCATTTAGCATATGATGCAACTTGATTGCCGATATGCAAAACATTTTGGGACTATATCAATTATGGACTAATGAAACAAATACCGAAAGATAAATTAAACAAATACCAAAATATAGGGTGGAGTTTTACTGTAAGTATAACTTTTCTCTTTATTTCATTCCTCCTCCTCTCCCTCTCTCCTCACCGTGACAGGATGCTCCAGCTGCTCCTCCATCTCTCTGAAGTCCACGACGACGTACCCGCGGCATGCTCGCCATAGCAACCGCTCAAATGATGGGACTTTCCAGGGGTGGACCACACCGGCCACAAAACTGCAGAAGAGAGAAGGATGAGAGACGAGCAAAGAAATAGGTAAGTTGGCAAAAGAGGATGTTGACCAACTTGAAAATCAATCATTTTCCAGAGCCAATGTAAAAAATCAAAATAATAAGGTGGAAGGACACTGGCAATCACTTTGACCAATGATGCTTACCGGAGGTGGACATCCTGTCGGTTAGGCTCCAATATGCCTACTGTTTCACGTAGAGGAGGTGGAGCCTGTGAGAGGAAACAATAAAAAGGGTTCGGGAGACTTTAACACATCCAAACAGTCGTTTAGGTTCTCTGAAGGAGTGTGTCTGGTTGTGTGAGAGAGAGCGAGAGAGACAGAGAAGAGAGAGAGAGAGAGAAATTAAATAATAAAATATACAGACAACAAATTCCAATTGGCTGTACTTAAACTCTTTAACATCATCCTTAGCTCTTGCATCTTCCTGGGACGGCAGGTAGCCTAGTGGTTAGAGCATTGGACTAGTAACCGGAAGGATCTGTCGTTCCGCCTCTGAACAAGGCAGTTAACTCACTGTTCCTAGGCCGTCATTGAAAATAAGAATTTGTTCTTAACTGACTTGCCTATTTAAATAAAGGTAAATAAATAAAATTCCCCCAATATTTGGAACCAAGGACTGATCGCCCCAATCCACAAAAGTGGAGACAAATTTCACCCCAATACCGTGGGATATGTGTCAACAGCAACCTTGGAAAAATCCTCCACATTATCATTAACAGCAGACTGGTACATTTCCTCAGTGAAAACAATGTACTGAGCAAATGTCAAATTGGCTTTCTACCAAATTCCTGTACGATAGACAACGTATTCACCGTGCACACTCTAATTGACAAACAAACAAAACAAAACAAAGCCACAGTCTTCTCATGCTTTATTAATTTAAAAACAGCCTTTGACTCAATTTGGCATGAGGGTCTGCTATGCAAATGAATGGATAGTGGTGTTGGGGGGGAAACATACTACAGTCGTGGCCAAAAGTTTTGAGAATGACACAAATATTAATTTTCACAAAGTCTGCTGTCTCAGTTTGTATGATGGCAATTTGCATATACTCCAGAATGTTATGAAGAGTGATCAGATGAATTGCAATTAATTGCAAAGTCCCTCTTTGCCATCCAAATGAACTGAATCCCCAAAAAACATTTCCACTGCATTTCAGCCCTGGCATAAAAGGACCAGCTGACATCATTTCAGTGATTCTCTCGTTAACACAGGTGTGAGTGTTGACAAGGCTGGAGATCACTCTGTCATGCTGATTGAGTTCGAATAACAGACTGCAAGCTTCAAAAGGAGGGTGGTGCTTGGAATCATTGTTCTTCCTCTGTCAAACATGGTTACCTGCAAGGAAACACGTGCGGTCATCATTGCTTTGCACAAAAAGGGCTTCACAGGCAAGGATATTGCTTCCAGTAAGACTGTACCTAAATCAGCCATTTATCGGATCATCAAGAACTTCAAGGACAGCGGTTCAATTGTTGTGAAGGCTTCAGGGCGCCCAAAAAGTCCAGCAAGCGCCAGGACCGTCTCCTAAAGTTGATTCAGCTGCGGGTTTGGGCACCACCAGTACAGAGCTTGCTCAGGAATGGCAGCAGGCAGGTGTGAGTGAATCTGCACGCACAGTGAGGCAAAGACTTTTGGAGGATGGCCTGGTGTCAAGAAGTGCAAAGAAGCCACTTCTCTCCAGGAAAAACATCAGGGACAGACTGATATTCTGCAAAAGGTACAGGGATTGGACTGCTGAAGTCATTTTCTCTGAATCCCCTTTCCGATTGTTTGGAGCATCCGGAAAAAAAGCTTGTCTGGAAAAGACAAGGTGAGCGCTACCATCAGTCCTATGTCACGCCAACAGTAAAGCATCCGGAGACCATTCATGTGTGGGGTTGCTTCTCAGCCAAGGGAGTTGGCTCACTCACAATTTTGCCTAAGAACACAGCCATGAATAAAGAATGGTACCAACACATCCTCCGAGAGCAACTTCTCCCAACCATCCAGGAACAGTTTGGTGACGAAAAATGCCTTTTCCAGCATGATGGAGCACCTTGCCATAAGGCAAAAGTGATAACTAAGTGGCTCGGGGAACAAAACATTGATAGTTTGGGTCTATGGCCAGGAAACTCCCCAGACCTTAATCCCATTGAGAACTTGTGGTCAATCCTCAAGAGGTGGGTGGAAAATCAAAAATCCACAAATTCTGACAAAACACAAGCATTGATTATGCAAGAATGGGCTGCCATCAGTCAGGATGTGGCCCAGAAGTTAATTGACAGCATGCCAGGGAGGATTGCAGAGGTCTTGAAAAAGAAGGGTCGACACTGCAAATATTGACTCTTTGCATCAACTTCATGTAATTGTCAATAAAAGCCTTTGACACTTATGCAGTATTTCATACTAACATCTGACAAAAATATCTAGAGACACTGAGGCAGCAGACTTTGTGAAAATGAATATTTGTGTCATTCTCAAAACTTTTGGCCAAGACAGTACATTATAAAATCCATGTACACAAACAAGTATGCGGTTAAAATTGCCAAAAAACACACATTTCTTTCCAAAGGGCCGTGGGGTGAGACAGGGATGCATCTTAAGCCCCACCCTCTTCAACATATATATCAACTAATTGGCGAGAGCACTAGAGCAGTCTGCAGCACCCGGCCTCGCCCTAATATAATCTGAAGTCAAATGTCTACTGTTTGCTGATGATCTGGTGCTTCTGTCCCCAACCAAGGAGGGCCTACAGCAGCACCTAGATCTTCTGCACAGATTCTGTCAGACCTGGGCCCTGCCAGTAAATCTCAGCATAACAAAAGTAATGGTTCTAAAAATGGTCTAGTTGCACGGACCACAAATACAAATTCCATCTTGACACCGTTGCACTAGAACACACAAAAAAACGATACATACCTCGGCCTAAACATCAGCGCCACAGGTAACCTCCAAAAAGCTGTGAACAAGCTGAGGCAAGGCAAGAAGGGCCTTCTATGCCATCAAAAGGAACATAAAATTCTACATAATTAGGATCTGGCTAAAATTACTTGAATCAGTTATAGAACTCATTGTGGTTGTGAGGTCTGGGGTCCGCTCACCAACCAATAATTCACAAAATGGGCCAAACACCAAATTGAGTGTTCCCAAACCTTCCATAACAAAGCCATCACCTTCAGAGCGATGAACCTGTAGAAGAGTCCCCTAAGCAAGCTGGTCCTGGGGCTCTGTTCACCAACACAAACAGACCCTGCAGAGCCCCAGGACAGCAACACAATTAGAGCCAACCAAATCATGAGAAAACAAAAATATATTTACTTGACACATTAGAAAGGATTAACAAAAAAACAGAGCAAACTAGAATGCTACTTGGCCCTAAACAGAGAGTACACAGTGGCAGAATACCTGACCACTATGGCTGACCCAAACTTGCTATTGAGAAAGGCCGCCGTGGGCAGGACTGGCTCTCAAGAGAAGACAGGCTAAGTGCACACTGCCCACATAATGAGGTGGAAACTGAGCTGCACTTCCTAATCTCCTGCCAAATGTATGACATTATGATATGTATGATATTAGAGACACATATTTCCCTCAGATTACACAGATCCACAAAGAATTCAAAAACAAACCCAATTTTGATAAACTCCCATATCTACTGGGTGAAATACCAGTGAGCCATCACAGCAGTACATTTTGTGACCTGTTGCCACAAGAAAAGGGCAAACAGTGAAGAACAAACGCCATTGTAAATAAAACCCATATACAGTGGGGCAAAAAAGTATTTAGTCAGCCACCAATTGTGCAAGTTCTCCCACTTAAAAAGATGAGAGAGCCCTATAATTTTCGTCATAGGTACACTTCAACTATGACAGACAAAATGAGAAAATAAATCCAGAAAATCACATTGTAGGATTTTTAATGAATTTATTTGCAAATTATGGTGGAAAATAAGTATTTGGTCACCTACAAACAAGCAAGATTTCTGGCTCTCACAGACCTGTAACTTCTTCTTTAAGAGGCTCCTCTGTCCTCCACTCGTTACCTGTATTAATGGCACCTGTTTGAAATTGTTATCAGTATAAAAGACACCTGTCCACAACCTCAAACAGTCACACTCCAAACTCCACTATGGCCAAGACCAAAGAGCTGTCAAAGGACACCAGAAACAAAATTGTAGACCTGCACCAGGCTGGGAAGACTGAATCTGCAATAGTTAAGCAGCTTGGTTTAAAGAAATCAACTGTGGGAGCAATTATTAGGAAATGGAAGACATACAAGACCACTGAAAATCTCCCTCGATTTGGGGCTCCACACAAGATCTCACCCCGTGGGGTCAAAATGATCACAAGAACGGTGAGCAAAAATCCCAGAACCACACGGGGGGACCTAGTGAATGACCTGCAGAGAGCTGGGACCAAAGTAACAAAGCCTACCATCAGTAACACACTACGCCGCCAGGGACTCAAATCCTGCAGTGCCAGACGTGTCCCCCTGCTTAAGCCAGTACATGTCCAGGCCCGTCTAAAGTTTGCTAGAGAGCATTTGGATGATCCAGAAGAAGATTGGGAGAATGGCATATGGTCAGATGAAACCAAAATATAACTCTTTGGTAAAAACTCAACTCGTCGTGTTTGGAGGACAAAGAATGCTGAGTTGCATCCAAAGAACACCATACCTACTGTGAAGCATGGGGGTGGAAACATCATGCTTTGGGGCTGTTTTTCTGCAAAGGGACCAGGACGACTGATCCGTGTAAAGGAAAGAATGAATGGGGCTAGGTATCGTGAGATTTTGAGTGAAAACCTCCTTCCATCAGCAAGGGCATTGAAGATGAAACGTGGCTGGGTCTTTCAGCATGACAATGATCCCAAACACACCGCCCGGGCAACGAAGGAGTGGCTTCGTAAGAAGCATTTCAAGGTCCTGGAGTGGCCTAGCCAGTCTCCAGATCTCAACCTCATAGAACATCTTTGGAGGGTGTTGAAAGTCCGTGTTGCCCAGCAACAGCCCCAAAACATCACTGCTCTAGAGGAGATCTGCATGGAGGAATGGGCCAAAATACCAGCAACAGTGTGTCAAAAACGTTTGACCTCTGTCATTGCCAACAAAGGGTATATAACAAAGTATTGATATAAACTTTTGTTATTGACCAAATACTTATTTTCCACCATAATTTGCAAATAAATTCATTAAAAATCCTACAATGTGATTTTCTGGATTTTTTTTCTCATTTTGTCTGTCATAGTTGAAGTGTACCTATGATGAAAATTTATTTTTAAGTGGGAGAACTTGCACAATTGGTGGCTGACTAAATACTTTTTTGCCCCACTGTATATGTTTATTTATTTTCCCTTTTGTACTTTAACTGTTTGCACATCGTTACAATACTGTATTTGGATATAATATGACATTTGAAATGTCTTTATTATTTTGGAACTTCTGTGAGTGTAATGTTTACTGTTCATTTGCATTGTTAATTTCACTTTTGTTTATTTATCTGCTTCACTTGCTTTGCCAATGTAAACATATGTTTCCCATGCCAATAAAGCCCTTAAATTGAAATTGAATTGAGAGAGGGTGGTGATGGGAGGTGTAGTTTTGACCTGTGAGGCGGTGAGGGAGTGGGTCTGGGTGAGAACTCCTTTGTACTGGCTGAGCTGGATCAGCTGGGCTCTGAGACCGTCTCTGTTCCTGGACACCTCTTTGAGCTCCCTGGCCAGCCTCTCACTCTCCTCCTCAATGGTGAGCAACTCTCTGGGCTGGGGGGCCGAGGGGTTCGGGCAGGGGGTCGGGCCATGGAGGGTGGGCAAAAGGGACCTATTGATCTCCTGCTCCAGGAACGCTGAGTGGAGAAGGATGAAAAGACAGAGAGATGGAGGGAGAGACAGGGAGAAAGATATGGAAGGATAGAAAGACCGGAGAGAGAGAAAGAGAAATGCATAGGAGAAAACTGTCAAACATCATTTTCCTGTATTAGTATAGGGGTTTTAATGAGCGGTTTAGGAGACGATAGTGTGAGAGATCTAGATACTCACTGAAGGTTTTCTCCAGTTCCTGACATCGTCTCACCTCCCCCACAAACTTCCTCTGGAAGGAGTTGACATTGGGGTTCAACTGATTCACCACGGAGGGAATTAGCAAAAGAGACAGTTAGTTACTCACATGTTATTCACACGAGGCTTGATTTAGTTGACACGTTGTTAATGTCAAACTTAGTTATTCATAGCGAGACGGTTGAGATATTAGTTGCAGCTATTAGTTCTAAGCCAGTGAATCTTTAGTCACGCGAAGATATGAGACAAACGAGATCAGGGGAGAACAGAACTCACGTCTCTGAACTCGACCAGGCCCAGTTCTCCCAGTTCACTGACACAGTTATAGGCTGAACCAGACTGGAGGAAGAGCTGCACCAGGCACACCTCCTCACTACGGAACATAGAACCCATCACCACCTAGAGATAGGCCTAGGAGAGCAAGAGAGAGAGAGAGGGAAGGTGGGTAAGGTCGAGAAAGAGACACAGTTGGAAAGCAGATTGGATAGGAGGAGTAAAGAGTAAGGAGAGATAAGGAGAAGAGATAGATTGTGGTAATTGTATTAAGGTGCACGACACCAGCAGAGCAATAGGCCTACACCCGTGGCTTCAAAAACAGCTGACAGAGGACAGTTGCAGAAAAGGGAAGGATGTATTCAGGCCCCCTCTGCCTAACTGAAAAAGTCACATGAATTGCAAAACAGTGGAATTTCCACTCAAGCTGCGCTTCCCAACTAATGACATGCTGACAGCAAGTCAATACATCTAGCCGTAGGTCTCAATACACGACCACCCTTCATGTGGGTAACGAAACTAGGTCCATAGTGAGGTATTTCAAGGACTTCTCGGAGAGACTGGAGAGAGACTGAACGAATAGACTACACAATGAGTGATAGGTTCGGTTTCGCTTTACCAGAAAAAGGTGCACCACCCACAAATGCCGCGAATTCGTCCAGCATCAATCATTTCAAACTAAATTAATGTAACAATTTTGCGGGGAGAGTTGCTGTCATCATGAGACATTGTTGGCAACATTGTATGCAAAAGTTGGCAAATGTTCCCCCCTCTCTTGTCAGTCAAAACCCCAAAAAACGGATCATGTTTGGCGACTATGTTTCCATATAGTGCCTTATTAGGCTATAAATACGTTATTATTATTACATCATTTATTATTAGGCAACATATTTTTTTTTCCAATGTCAGCATCTCAAATAGCCTACAACAGAAGGTTCAAGTTATCCACATACCTGTAACTGAAATCAGACAACTTGTTGACCGACCACCATATACGAATCTATCCTTTGAGAACAAAGCACGTTGCAAATGTACAAACTTGACCTGTTTTCTTCAATCTGTCCCGCTCGATCGAATGTGACGGCTGCTTGTGAGAGTTAGCTCCAGATGACAGAAAAGAACACCAAACAGTGGCAAACAAATCTCTTTTGACGGTAAAGTCAGCTTCTTAACATTCTTACTGTACTGTCACCGGCACGCCACCAGTATTCTGCCAGCAGCAAAAATGATGACGTCACGTTCGTTGCCTTAAAAAAAACAACTTGCATTTCAAAACATTGCAATGTGGATAATTAATTCAAAAGATTGATTAAAATTCTATGACCACTTCTATTGTGACAATAAGAAAATGCACTGGGTAATTTATGAAAACAGATACAAATTATGTATTAACACAAGTAATGACAAAATACATTGTTGAAGCTGGTATGTTGAGAATATTGGGCTGTAGAAAGAAAACATTTCTACCTGTCTCAGCTAAAGTGGGGTGGAAAATACTCAGTAGGGTCTCTACTACCAAATAGGGTTAGTTTTGGAGTGGGACTGTGTCATACCCAGGAGCACTTTATTCTCAGCTCCCTCCATAACCCCCATTGACTGTAATAGACTGTAAATGTGATACATATTGGCTTGTAGAGAGAAAGCCCCCATACAAAGAAAACCTTATTTGGTAGTAGAGACCCTACTGAGTATTTCCCACCCCCCTTTAGCTGAGACAGGTAGAAAGGTTCTCTCTACAAGCCAATAAGTATCCCATGTACAGTCGATTACAGAAAACGGCATTGGGCGCTATAAAGGGGGTAGAGAACGAAGTGCTGCTGGGTATATATGACACATTCCCCCTCCAAATCTACACAGTTTGGTTAGTAGAGACCCTACTGAGAATTTCCCCCTAGCTGAAACAAGTAGAAAGGTTCCCTCTACAAAACAATAAGTAGAACTGTGCATTGGGTTGCAGGAGTGGGTGGAGTACGGATTTTTTAATTTTATTTAACCAGGTAGGCCAGTGGAGAACAAGTTCTCATTTCCAACTGCGACCTGGCCAAGATAAAGCAAAGCAGTGCGACACCAACAACACAGAGTTACACATGGGATAAACAAATGTACAGTCAATAACACAATAGAAAAATCAATATACAGTGTGTGCAAATGTAGTAAGATTAAGGAGGTAGGGCAATAAATAGGCCATAGTGGTGAAATAATTACAATTTAGCAATTATACACTGGAGTGATAGGTGTGCAGAAGATGAATGAGCAAGTACAATCGGGGCCAAAAGTTTTGAGAATGACACAAATATTAACTTCCACAAAGTTTGCTGCTTCAGTGTCTTTAGATATTTTTGTCAGATGTTACTATGGAATACTGAAGTATAATTACAAGCATTTCATAAGTGTCAAAGGCTTTTATTGACAATTACATGAAGTTGATGCAAAGAGTCAAAATTTGCAGTGTTGACCCCTCTTTTCAAGACCTCTGCAATCCTCCCTGGCATGCTGTCAATTAACTTCTGGTGGCAGCCCAGTCTTGCATAATCAATGCTTGGAGTTTGTCAGAATTTGTTGGTTTTTGTTTGTCCACCCGCCTCTTGAGGATTGACCCCAAACAATCGGAAAGGGGATTCATCAGAGAAAATGACTTTACCCCAGTCCTCAGCAGTCCAATCCCTGTACCTTTTGCAGAATATCAGTCTGCCCCTGATGTTTTTCCTGGAGAGATGTGGCTTCTTTGCTGCTCTTCTTGACACCAGGCCACCCTCCAAAAGTCTTCCCCTCACTGTGCGTGCAGATGCAGTCACACCTGCCTGCTGCCATTCCTGAGCAAGCTCTATACTGTTGGTGCCCCGATCCCGCAGCTGAATCAACTTTAGGAGACGGTCCTGGCGCTTGCTGGACTTTCTTGGGCGCCCTGAAGCCTTCATAACAATTGAATCGCTCTCCTTGAAGTTCTTGATGATCCGATAAATGGCTGATTTAGGTGCAATCTTACTGGCAGCAATATCCTTGCCTGTGAAGCCCTTTTTGTGCAAAGCAATGATGACGGCACGTGTTTCCTTCCAGGTAACCATGGTTGACAGAGGAAGAACGATGATACCAAGCACCACCCTCCTTTTGAAGCTTCCAGTCTATTATTTGAACTCAATAAGGATGATAGAGTGATCTCCAGCCTTGTCCCCGTCAACCCTCACACCTGTGTTTAACGAGAGAATCACTGACATGTCAGCTGGTCCTTTTGTGTCAGGGCTGAAATGCAGTGGAAATGTTTTTTGGGGATTCAGTTCATTTGCATGGCAAAGAGGGACTTTGCAATTAATTGCAATTCATTTGATCACTCTTCATAACATTCTGGAGTATATGCAAATTACCATCATACAAACTGAGGTAGCAAACTTTTAAAATTAATATTTGTGTCATTCTCAAAACTTTTGGCCACGACTGTAGAGATACTGGGGTGCAAATGAGCAAAAAATAATAACAACAATATGGAGATGAGGTAGTTGGGTGTGCTATTTATAGATGGGCTGTGTACAGGTGCAATGATCGGTAAGCTGCCCTGACAGCTGATGCTTAGTCAGTGATTTTCGCAATTTGTTCCAGTCATTGGCAGCAGAGAAGGCCAAATGGGGAGTTGGCTTTGGGGATGACCAGTGAAATATACCTGCTGGAGCATGCTACAGGCAGGTGCTGCTATGGTGACCAGTGGTCTGAGATAAGGCGGGGCTTTACCTAGCAAAGACTTATAGATGACCTGGAGCCAGTAGGTTTGGCGACGAATATGAAGAGAGGGCCAGCCAACGAGAGCATACAGGTCGCAGTGGTGGGTAGTATATGGGGCTTTTATGGGGCTTTGGTGACAAAACAGGTGGCACTGTGATAGACTACATCCAATTTGCTGAGTAGAGTGTTGGAGGCTATTTTGTAAATGACATCAAAGTCAAGGATCGGTAGGATAGTCAGTTTTACGAGGATATGTTTGGCAGCATGAGTGAAGGATCCTTTGTTGCGAAATAGGAAGCCGATCCTAGATTTAATTTTGGATTGGAGAATCTTAATGTCTGGAAGGAGAGTTTACAGTCTAACTAGACACCTAGGTATAAGGAGTCACCAGTACTCTGTATTAAACCTAGTGCCCAGCACAAGAGACACATTTAAGTTTTGCAGATACTAATGAGTAATTCCAATAACATATTTATATTTTATTAAAAGTGTATTTAAAAGTGTATTTCTTTAAATATAGCCTACATAAAAGCTTTGAATATTCCAGTATTTTTTTTTTCTAAATAAATTCTGGTAGAAATAATACAAAATTAAAATACGTCAAATTATACATGGATTTCTTCAGAGGTTGTTGCAATGCTGTGATTTTGAAAAATGTTTTATTGCTAGTCAAAGTTTAGCATGTCTTTGCCGGGGGACTTTTTTTTAGACATACATTTTGCAATGGTCCTGCCAGCATAATATCCTGCCGGTAGGAGAACAGTAATCACGAGTACTGTCTTTGGTGAAGTTCTTAGGGGAAGGAGCGAAAGAAATGACTCGCCCTTCCTGTTCGCTGGTTTCATGTCACTTTATTTGTTAATGTTCCCAAATTTGATTTACATAGGTCAGAGGCCTATGGACAGACTGGATAGATGGCAAGTGGACGTTTAAAAACATGTTGAGTTTTCTACCCTACAGTATATATATTATTCTATATTCTTCCCTATCTTAGCCCAAATTCCTCAATCAGCCTTATTAAAAAAAAACACAAAGTTGCAGCTGCAGACTGGGACATGCATTGGACCCTGGCATTTTATCCACACCAGCCCACGTCACTGTGCATGTCTCCATACACACACCCTGACCCTACACACCCTACTTAGACAGGCAGTAGTGCTGACACAAAACATTGGCAGTTCAGTACAGTGTTTCTCAACCACTTCTGTTCCAGTGTCTGGCGAGATCCGATCCTCCTCCTTTTTAACCAGATCATGTTTAAAACAAATACAATATGTAAAAGCACCACTGGAGATACAACTCACCACTACAACAGTGTCTCTTATCTAGAGATACAACTCACCACTATAACTATCTCTCTGTCTGGAGATACAACTCACCACTATAACTGTGTCTCTGTCTGGAGATACAACTCACCACTACAACGGTGTCTCTATCTAGAGATACAACTCACCACTACAACGGTGTCTCTGTCTAGAGCTACAACTCACCACAATAACTGTGTCTCTGTCTGGAGATACAACTCACTACTATAACTGTGTCTCTGTCTAGAGCTACAACTCACCACAATAACTGTGTCTCTGTCTGGAGATACCACTATAACTGTCTCTGTCTGGAGATGCAACTCACCACTATAACTGTGTCTGTCTGGAGATACCACTATAACTGTGTCTCTGTCTGGAATAACCACTATAACTGTGTCTCTGTCTGGAGTAACCACTATAACTGTGTCTCTGTCTGGAGATACAACTCACCACTATAACTGTGTCTCTGTCTGGAGATACAGCTCACCACTATAACTGTGTCTCTGTCTGGAGATACAACTCACCACTATAACTGTGTCTCTGTCTGGAGATACAACTCACCACTATAACTGTGTCTCTGTCTGGAGATACAACTCACCACTACAATGGTGTCTCTGTCTGGAGATACAACTCACCACTATAACTGTCTCTGTCTGGAGATACAACTCACCACTACAACGGTGTCTCTGTCTGGAGATACAACTCACCACTATAACTGTGTCTCTGTCTGGAGATACAACTCACCACTATAACTGTGTCTCTGTCTGGAGATACAACTCACCACTATAACTGTTCCTCTGGAGATACAACTCACCACTACAACGGTGTCTCTGTCTGGAGATACAACTCACCACTACAACGGTGTCTCTGTCTGGAGATACAACTCACCACTATAACTGTGTCTCTGTCTGGAGATACAACTCACCACTATAACTGTGTCTCTGTCTGGAGATACAACTCACCACTATAACTGTTCCTCTGGAATACTCACCACTACAACGGTGTCTCTGTCTGGAGATACAACTCACCACTAACTGTCTCTGTCTGGAGATACAACTCACCACTATAACTGTGTCTGTCTGGAGATACAACTCACCACTATAACTGTGTCTCTGTCTAGAGATACAACTCACCACTATAACTGTTCCTCTGGAGATACAACTCACCACTACAACGGTGTCTCTGTCTGGAGATACAACTCACCACTATAACTGAGTCTCTGTCTGGAGATACCACTATAACTGCGTCTCTGTCTGGAGATACAACTCACCACTATAACTGCGTCTCTGTCTGGAGATACAACTCACCACTATAACTGTCTCTGCTCTAGACATATGTGTTGCCTCCATGTTGTGCTGTCTGTCTCAGCATATTCTCTGCTGTCACTCTGTGCTTCTTCTTGTTCTCCGTCTGTCTGTCTGCTTAAGCCATATAAGTTATACAAGCCAAGCTAATGACTTAGGCTATATTGCAAATTAGTGCCTGTCATTTGTGCTCCCCTGAATCAACACCTACCCTAAGTGTTAATTACTATTACAGGGCTCCAGACTAACATGTTCCCCTGAATCAACACCTACCCTAAGTGTTAATCACTATTACAGGGCTCCAGACTAACATTTTCCCCTGAATCAACACCTACCCTAAGTGTTAATTACTATTACAGGGCTCCAGACTAACATGTTCCCCTGAATCAACACCTACCCTAAGTGTTAATTACTATTACAGGGCTCCAGACTAACATTTTCCCCTGAATCAACACCTACCCTAAGTGTTAATTACTATTACAGGGCTCCAGACTAACATTTTCCCCTGAATCAACACCTACCCTAAGTGTTAATTACTATTACAGGGCTCCAGACTAACATGTTCCCCTGAATCAACACCTACCCTAAGTGTTAATTACTATTACAGGGCTCCAGACTAACATTTTCCCCTGAATCAACACCTACCCTAAGTGTTAATTACTATTACAGGGCTCCAGACTAACATTTTCCACTGGTGTCAATAACTTTTACAGGTGGTGGCAGTGTCCCAGTCATCCATGCTTTATTAAGAAGTATAATACATAGGCTACTGAGATATTCAATAACTAAGTTGTTTCATCTAACACATCCAAGCAGAAATGCATGATTCAAGATATTTTGATGCGCAACATAATTCAGTAATTTGTCATGAATTTTGGGTTGACAATTAGAATATAGTTGCTATATTTTACTGTCAATTTATTTTATTTTTTTAACCTTTATTTAACCAGGCAAGTCAGTTAAGAACAAGTTCTTATTTTCAATGACGTAAGTATTCAGATCCTTTGCTACGAGACTCAAAATTGAGCTCAGGTGCATCCTGTTTCCATTGATCATCCTTGAGATGTTTCTACAACTCGGAGTCCACCTGTGGTAAATTCAATTGATTGGACATGATTTGGAAAGGCACACACCTGTCTATATAAGGTCCCATAGCTGACAGTGCATGTCAGAGCAAAAACCAAGCCATGAGGTTGAAGGAATTGCCTGTATAGCTACGAGACAGGATTGTGTCGAGGCACAGATCTGGGGAAGGGTACCAAAACATTTCTGCAGCATTGAAGGTCCCCAAGAACACAGCAACTTCCATCATTCTTAAATGGAAGAAGTTTGGAACCACCAAGACTCTTCCTAGAGCTGGCCACCCATCCAAACTGCGCAATCAAGGGAGGTAACCAAGAATCAAATGGTCACACTGACAGAACTGCAGAGCTCTGTGGAGATGGAAGAACCTTCCAGAAAGACAACCATCTCTGCAGCACTCCACCAATCAGGCCTTTATGGTAGATTGGCCAGACGGAAGCCACTCCTCAGTGAAAGCAACATGACAGCCCACTTGGGAGTATGCCAAAGAGGAGCCTAAAAAGGACACTGACCACGAGAAACAAGGTTCTCTGGTCTGATGAAAACAAGATCGAACTCTTTGGCCTGAATGCCAAGCGTTATGTCTGGAGAAAACCTAGCACCATCCCTACAGTGAAGCATGGTGATGGCAGCATGATGCAGTGGGGATGTTTTTCCTGTGACCTTAACCTCACTCTCCTAACCTGCTATGTTAATAATAATTTGGTGGGTGCTTATACTTGTCCTATTTCGCATGTATTATATGCATGTGTGAATTGGAAATGTGTTTTTTGCATATCCCAACTCCCTGAGACACCTTCGGAGAGAGTGGGATCACGGCCAGTCAGCCATTATCAACCCAGTAGCAATTAGGGTTAAGGGCCCCGCTCAAGGGCACATCAACAGATTCACCTCGTCAGCTCAGGGAGTCTAACAGACAGATATTTCACCTTGGGGATTTGAACTAACAACCTTTTGGTTACTGGCCTAAAGCTCTAACCGCAAAGCTAATTCACCTAACCTCCTACATTAGATCTTCTAACCAGCTATGTTAATTATCTTAACCTGCTATACTAACAAACCATCATCATTATTACCACACCTGCCATTGCCCACCGATCAACCAAAGGCTCATTATAGATTAGTATAACAGAGAAATTATTCATTTTTTTATCCAACCATGTCACCCTTTTCATTGTTTTATTTTTATATATAAAACATTGTCAATTTCAACCAGCTAGATGACCAACAGAGACAACAAGTAGAAAGCAGAGCATACAGTCTATTGGGATCAAAGTCATACTGGTGCCTCAGACAGGCTGAAACGACAACCTGAGGCATATACAATACATTCCATTGATCAAACAAATAGCTGGCTGTTACTACAAAAATAACTTGATTTATTGGAGGTGTACAAAAGGGAGGAAGGGAAAGGAGACCTTTGAATAAACACAGCAATATAGAGAATTGGCAAACACAATGTGAAAACAGTTACAACAAATGATATTTCAAAAGCTGAGAGCGGTTGGTCTAACCACTGAAAGGAGAAGAACAGACGTCTGGAGAGGGGATTTAAGACGAATACACGAATGGAAAAGTAAATACCGTAGAACCGGTTCCTCCACCCACTCCAGGATCCTAAATAACTACAGGTCAATTTTCAAAACGCTAAGTTCATAATCTGACTAAAAAGCTCCTGCCTAGGCCAGAGGCGAGGTAAACAAGGCTTGCTGCCAGAGTAACAATTTCAGTTGAACGATTTGAATGAACATTCCAAAATGTTAGTGAAACAGCTAATTTTTTTTTTTTTATAAAGATCACTGTGGCTTTTTAGCAACAATATTCAAAACTGAAAACGACTTACCTACTCCTACAAAATATAGTAGAAAGTCTACATGGCCACTTGATTGTTTTTAGCAGCAGTTTAGACCAGAAACAGACACTTACGTTCACCGTACACTATATTCTCAGACGCTTAGCTAACGGTCGCGGCTAACACAAAACAAATGGAATATGTTTGCTAAAGTTTGCAAACTATTTCCCTTATTGAACGCACCTCAGATAGGGATTCTGATCTCAGCAATACAAGAACATCAAATAAATCATAGGGATTCAACCGTCTAACCACTGGTCACCGGTCCATATTTCACAAAACGGATAGCTGTGTAGCAAGGTCAAAATGATCACACTGGTCGAGATTAGGCCTAACCAGAACCCTCCAATCTTATCCTCGCTCTCTTTCCTCTCACTTTATCCATCTGTCTGTACTAATCTACAGGCTGTAGAACTTGAGGCTTCTGTCCATTCCAGCGGAGGAAAGGAATTGAGCATTGTCTCCGAATGCCAGCCCTGTCACCAGGCCAGAATGGTCTGGGGAAAAAGAGGAAGAAAAATGTTTTAAAATATATATGTTTAAGGTAACTCGGTGTAAGATGATGCATGCAATAGGACACAAGAGTTTTTCCTAACCGTGTGTACGTATGATTTGTACAGTGAGCACACAAGGTCTGATGAAAGTTGAGTTAAATATTCTGTTCAGTTGTTTTTCTCACCGCTGAAGTTGAGGACCTCCGACCACTGCTTGCAGATGTACACCCTGATGTCGGATCCACCCACAGCCAAGTATGTACCACTCTGATCAAACACCAGAGACTTAACCTGAGAGAGTAAATAAGATTCAAGTGAAAAACTCTGCAAGAAATAACCATGTTATTTGCAGTACATGAGCTAAATTAGTGAGAAGTTGACCCATATCTGTAGCTAACAGACTCCACTCCGCACAGTCTCATTCTCACCTCATAGTTGTTGTCCAGGGCGATGGTCTTGAAGTTCTTCAGTTTCCTCAGATCCCACAGCTTCACAGAGCTGTCCTGGGCACCTGGAGCACAGAGCGAGAGACTGGGTCAGGGAATCCATGAGAAATCCAACATTATTTACACTGTTTTGTGAGGTTGGAGAGCGACTGACCTGTAGCCAGGTAGTATCCGTTCTCAGAGAAGGCGATGGAGGTGACAGGGCCAGAGTGGCCAGGGAAGTTGGCCACGTTTGTGCGCTCCTTCAGATCCCAAATCTTGATCTGGGAGTCGGCGGTTCCCGTCCCGAAGATCAGACCGTCGGGGTGGAACTGAGCACAAGTCAGAGCTGAGGAGGGCAGAGATATGAGACACAGACAAAAATAGTAACCCATCTTTCATGTCCATACGCATAGACCTGACCACAAACACACTTACCAACACCAGCAGCCTCATCTGTGACTTTGGTAAGGACTTGGCCAGTTTGGATATCCGAGAAGGCCCAGTACTGAGAAAGATAGAGAGGAATGCCGTGTTAACATGCATCCACCAACACAAAGGTGCTGTTACATTTACTATTGACAACAGTGCAGCTGGTGCCATTCTAGTCAACGGACCAGTGGACTCAGGACTTCAAACAACATGCTGGACTCAGGTGTTCTACCAGTACAGACTTACCTGGTCTTCGGAAGAGCTGAGAAGGTAGTCCCCAGTTGCGTGAAGTGACAGCCCGGTCACACTCGCCTCGTGAGCTCGCACCACCTGGATACAGTTGCCCCCAGTCACAGACCACACCCGGATGGTGCTGTCTGGAGAGGCAGAGAACACCACAGACTGGAGAGGAAAGAAAGATGGAAAATACAAATAAAAGAAAAAAACTAAAGTGAGGAAGGAAATTAGGCAAGGGATACATGATGTTGAAAAGTAGAATATAAAGCATAATTGAGTTAATTTCCATAAAACGTTAGGAGCTAGACAGGTGTATACACAGGTCTGTTACCTGGGAGGGGTGGTAGATGACAGAGGTGACCTTCTTGGTATGACCCTTGAGGGTGGCAATGATCTGCTCCTCCTTCTTATCAAATACCACCACATTCTTATCAGCCCCACCTGGCAACACAAGATAGTCATCAATGACAATTAATTGATAGTTATATTTAGATATGCAAGAAAAAGAGACAGGGTGAAAATAAAAAGCTGTTAGAAAAAGCAGGGGTACTTACCAGTGAGTACTTTGTTGGTGTCTGAAGGACAGAGGTCCATACACAGGATTCCTGGGACACTGGCACTGTGAAGTCCCTGAGACATTCAAAAGAACATGGTCACTATATGGGCTAAGCAGCACAGGCAGCCCCCTACAGGTTATTACAGTCCTACAGATAGTAGTACTCACAGCGTGGGAAGCCACTTGGCGGTACTTGCTCAGATCCTCAGCCCTGACCAGCTCCTCTGGCACGGTCTTTCCTCTCTGGTTAGTGAGAGAAAGGGAGGCGTGAGCAAACATAAGGGACAAAATAAGTTTATTAAAAGATTGAGTGGTTTATCATCCATCTCTGCAAGCCTACAACACATGACAGACATTTTCTTGAATGAACATCTTACCTTCTTTCTCTCTGTGGTAAGGACAGTAGCCTTATCTTGAAGCTGAAAACAGAACAGTAGAGGAGCAGAAAAGAGACTAATGAGAATTCAATGAATCACAAATCCATTCCCATATTGAGAGGGTCTCCAAGTAATGAGAACACTAATCACAGGGGGTAAAAAGATGAAATGAGCTCTTACCTTCTGGATGATCTCTGGAGTCATTCCCACCTGCACACTAACCTCCATTGGTTCCCCACCAGCACCCTGAGAAAAGGAGGCAAAACAACAGAGAGAAGAATACTTAGAAAAGAGAAAACATCTATCCTCAATCTCTGATGGACAGGAATCCTGTTTGATGGATGGGAATCAGCGCTAATCACTCACCCCAGCGGCTGGCTGAGAGGCGGGCATAGACTGAGGGGCCACCAATCCGGCTTGGGGCTTGAGTGTGGCCAGGGCTGTTGAATGGGAGAATGGGCAAAGAGTAAGCATTTTGCCTTCACAGGTCAGTGAATGAGAGAAGGTGAGGAAGCGACTTCAGACTCTTACCCTCTCTAGCTGCAGTGACCTCCTTGGTAAGACGAGCAATGACTCTGCAGGCTGCGTCATGCTGGTAGAGGGCGTGAGAAAGCTCCTGGCGAGTCGTCTGCAGCTGCTGCCTCAGAGTGAAACTGTGCAACATGACCGCATCCTTGAAAGAGACAGAAGACATTAAGGGAAATATGTAATAATACAGAGGAAGAGTATTCTGTTGTAACACTGTCCACAGGTAGACTACAAACCAGTCTGCCTAGACACTCACCCACTCATCTTGCAGAGCCTTGAGTATGGCAGGGATACTGGTAGAAGAGGGAGCCTTTGGTCGGATAGGATGAGACACTGGGCAACAGAAGGCAGCACAACATAGATTCAAATCCATTACGAAAATATCTCTTCGAATACATGGAACCTACTTAGGATTTCCGTCTAAGCCAAAACTAAAATCTAAACTAAAATAAATACATACATGATGTAATCGATTCGACTGATTACGTTAACTGTCTATTCCCGCCCTGTTTACCTTTTATATCGATAAGTTGCTCTTCCGACAGTGGTTGGCTATTCATGGGATCCACTCCATTCTCTGCAATATACTTCTCGATCAGTCGGCGCTCGAACACCTGGTTAGACACCGGGGACACGCAAGGGTGCTCGGGGACCTCATTGGAAACTGAGTGGGATAACATAAGTGGATACATACAATTGTTAGCTATTGTTTCATGGCTAGATAATATAACTAGTAAGCCACCATAAATACCATGTTGCAGAAAAGTGACAATGAATCAGTTACTAACTCGCCAGTTAGCCACACTAACGTTAGCTAGCAGGGTGCTAGGTAAGCGATCTAGCTCATTCAACTTCAGAAGCATGTTCAACTTACTTGCGCAAACCAAAGACATATTTCAAGTGCACGTCCCTCTGTAGCTAAACACGATTTTTTTGTGTTACGCTTGATGGCAAACTATCTTGAAAGTCTTGCCTAAAAGGCAACTATTCTGCCGACTTTATTTTTGTTTTGTTCCAAATTCGCACGCTGGCGTTTCATTGCCGCTTCGAAAACAGTGCACGCTGGGATAGCACCAGTCCTCCAAAGCGAGCTCTTCTTCGTTCCCCCACTGTCATGACTACGACAACTTTCATAACTAGATTGAATTCGTTTTATTTTCTAGAGCTTCATTCATTACTTGACTAACAAACCAATGATACGTTAATACACAAATCATTGGGAAAGGTATATGACTTCAAACATATTATAATCCATTCTATAAAACCTCAATGACAACGTGAATACCTGGTGAAATAATTGAAATTGAATCATGTACACCATTTTATGGCAATCACAAACAACGTATATCTTATGTAAATATATGTAATCTAATAAAAGTATATTTTTATTATTTTGTGTTAATTTACTTGTTTAATAGGAGGTAACACATGCAGTTAGATATGCTTTTAAATTGAGAGGCAATTCCCATATTCTATTACAAAATCAGACAATTCCTCATCTCTTCTTTAACGTTGACATCTCTTCTCCATCCTAACATAACTTCAATATATTTACACATATATACAGTAATCTATAGCTTACAGTACAGGTTTAAATGTGTGGTCCTGAGGGTTCCTTGGTGGTAGGTATCAGAAAGTAATCGGCAGGTTGATTTTTGAAAACATTACCAATCCAGTTGTACAAAGGAGTGATATGCCAAAATGTAGGATATTGCTCATCTCATTCTTAAAAGGAATGATAATGACATGATAATAAAGAAATTATAGGAAGTAATATGCAATACCCAAACAGATCCAAATAGGGTTCTGAAAGCGAAGGCACTATAATGATGAAATCACCCGTGAACAGTTTAACAATATCGCCCTCCACTATTTTCTCTCTGCCCGCTCTTTCTTTACCTCCACTCTTCTCTGTGCTCTATAAGAAGTTGAGTTTTTCAGAAGTGTAGATGCTGCAAGTCTCCAAGGTATCTGTGTCCAGTGGAAGTGTGGAGAAGTAGACTTTTGCTTTGCTCTCCTTGTCTCCCTCTTTCTTGATCTGGAACTGGAAGCAGTCTTCAGATGAGTGGAGGCAGTCTGAGGTGCCAGCGATGGAAAAGGAGATCTCCCTCTCTCCGTCAGCAGTCTCCTGAGAAGAGAGAGGGAGTCAATGATAAAAAGAAAGAGCAGAATATAACTTAATTGTCTATTGTGAGACAGAAAATAGAAACAGTGTGTGTATTTACCTTTTCACTAGGAGTGTGAGTAGTGGCAGTCTCAACTCTAAGTCTATCTGTCTCCTGTTGTCTCGTTGTCCTCACTGGCTCAGGGGAGGGCTGTGGTGCACTGACCACGACAGGAATGTAACCCTGAGAAAGACACATGATATAGAAATCTATAATAATGGTGAAAAGAGCCTACATTTACAACTTCACCCGCCTACCTACCGAATGTGTAGGTCTGGGGCTCCATATTTTTGGCGTTACAATCTGCTTTGAATGACTGTAAATGCCAGAGGGCTGGAGACTGGGTGGACTGTAGTCCTGCAGAGGAAAAACAAAACAAGTATGTAAATATAAATATAAATATTGCGTAGACAGACAGGGGAACGCACAGCGAAACAAACAAACAATCCACAGAGAAGCATGAAGCTATGTGACCACTGACCCAATTTAAATGTGTAAGGAACTGATGCAGGAGGAGATTCAAACTGGCGCAAAGGACTGCTTCTACTTTTACTCTGACACTGACAGAATTCTATAATATCACACAGTTGAAATGGATGGAGAACATAGTACCATGACAACAGGCTCATTGCATTGCCCACACAAGCCCTCCAATAACCACTCATAACCCCACCATATTTCTTCTACCTACCAAGCTCACAAACATCTCTCACTCTACAGCTGTCAAGCTCATTCAGAACATCCCTTCACCTGGACATTGACTCTTGGAAGGTTAGATGCCGGTGTATGGTGACCTCTTAGGCCGTTGATTATCATAGCGAGGCTGCAGTTAGGGTAGCGCTTCATAAATAAGATGAAACCAGCCAAAGTCACAAACATGCCAGAAGGAACGCTGATGGACTTGAGAACTGCTCTCCATCTAGCAGTCTTATCTGGAAAGAGAAAAAGGAAGGGAGAAAGAGTGAGTGAGCGGGGAGATCAAGAAAGATATCTCTGTATCATGTAAAGGGAAAAGATCCTGCTCACACACACACACTGTCACTCACCGACCACATGGAGAATGGTGGATGACACCAGGTTGCCGCCCTGATCTCGGATCTCATACATCCCATCATGCTTTGCACTCAGCCTGGTGATGACCACCTCGTTGACAGTCCCGTTTCTCCCCAGAGAGAGGAGGCCCCAGTACCGGGGGTCCTGGTCCACAATCTGGCCATCCTTGATCAGCTGCACGGGGCGAGAGTACTGGGACTCAAGGGGCACATTGGAGGGATTGGAGAGGTGCAGGGACGGGGTAAAAATGAGGTGGACATGAGAGACAGGGAGAAAAAGGGGAAGGTTTAGAGACTCCTTGAAGAAGCGGGTGACATTGAAGTTGTGCCCTGCACCCACACAGGGGATAATGAGAGAGAGAGAATTGGAAAGAGTTTAAAGGAAAAGAAAAAGGAGAAATTAAGGAAGGGACATGAGGACGATGAGGGGCATCAGGATGAAAGAAAGAATCAGATACAACTAAGAGTCAGTTTGGATTATGAGTCAGTTTGTACTGTATGTCAGATCTAATATCGCAATCTCTTCTCTCCTAGCCTCCGATCCCATCTCCCTCTCTCCATCTCCCGTTTAATTTCCCTCACCCCTTCATCCAGATCTCTTTGATCTTTCTAGTGCTCACCATTGACAATCAATTTGCTGCGGGAGATTACTTTCCCATTCTCGTCTCGGAGGGTGTAGTTTCCCTGGTCTGCCTGGGTCACTCTCTCTGCCACCCAGACCCTCCCACTTGACCCTAGCCTCCCCCGGCCCGCCTCGCTGGTCTCAGGGTCCATCCGGTTCCACAGTACCATCTGGGAGTCAGAGGGGGAGCCCTGGGGAGAGAACTCCAGCACGGAGACATATTTAGGGATGTTGTGCTGAAAGGTTTCCCCATAGCCCAGACGGAAGGTTTTTATACATTCTGAGAAAGGGTGAAAGAAAGCAAAACAGAGATTATCTTGAGAGTTATACAATGTTTCAAGATTCATACAATCAATTTCAACAGATACAATGAATCATTATACAATATCATAGAGAAATAGAGAGACAGAATAGAGAGCAAGAAATAGATTTTAAAAAATAGACAAAGAAATGGAGAGAGGTATTCCCTGCGGCAGAGTTTTTAAAAATATATTTTTATTTTTATTTAACTAGGCAAGTCAGTTAAGAACAAATAATTATTTACAATGACGGCCTACCTCGGCCAAACCCTAACCACGCTGGGACAACTGTGGGTCGCCCTATGGGACTCTCAATCAACGTTGGTTGTGATACAGCCTGGAATCGAACCAGGGTCTGTAGTGACGCCTCTAGCACTGAGATGCAGTGCCTTCGACCACTGCGCCACTCGGGAGCCCCTGAGCCCCTGAGCCCCTGAGCCCCTGTACCTGAGACAGTGAGGCGAACGGTCTCATAGGTGAATCCAGAGGAGAGTTTGATAGAGTAGAGCCCCTGGTCACGGTGTGTGACGTCATTCACCAGCAACGTCCTATCTTTCGTCCACTCAAACCGTGGGTCCTTCAACTGCAAACACACAATAGTGTTTAGCATAGAAGAACACACACACACTTAAACACACGTTATGTTCTTCTATCCTCGTGGGGATCTAAAATTCATTTCCATTCAAAATTATATTTTCCCTGAACCTAACCCCCAACCCCTTACACTAATTCTAACCATAACCCTGAACTTAACACCTAAGCTTAAAATAGCCTTTTTCCTTGTGGGGATGTAGGAAATGTCCCCACAAGGGAGAATGTTTTACTATCCGTGTGGGGACATTTGGGGATTTGAGGTCCCCACAAGGATAGACCCACACACACACACACAACCTACGTTGTTGTTCTCCAGAAGCACTCTTCTTGGTCCTGGAGGGTAGCTGGGGGTAAAGGTCACGATTCTTGACCCTGAGTAGACCGGCAGGCGGAACTCTCGACCAGAACACACTATCTGTAAGTCTTCATTCCAACCTGAAAAAGAGAGGGACAAATAGAGTGAGTTATGGGAGGAGGGAGGAGGACATGGCCAGACATTATCAAAAGAAAGTACAGAATTTTTCACATCCATGTGTGACTTTTTGTGAGATAACAACAATGACATTGGACCTACCCAAAGAGAAAGCTAGGGGGAGAGAGAGAGAGATTGGAGTCAAATCAAATTCTTCCAACATATTACTACTGTAAAGTAATCATGGGTTAAACAACCATCTACAACTGGATGCAAATGCTATGATACTAAAACGGCAAAAAGTACAACTCACCCAAAGAGAAAGGGATGCTGAGAAGGGAACTCACTAGGATATAGAGGTGCATGTTCTGAGGACAGACATAAGACAGCTGTAGAGAGACACCCACTGAGTCAGGGGGGTTGGCAGCAGGCTATAGATCAGGCATCATCAACTAGATTCAGCCGCAGGCAGATTTTTTCTTCAGCAATGGTCTGGGGGCGGGAACATAATTACATATCATTGGGGGGGGGGGGGGGGGCAACGATGATGGTTATGGTTATGAACATGGTCTTTTGCCTGCTAATGAAGAAAACGAAGAAAACGATGACAACAATCATGTCTAATGTAACTGGCCCCTCTAACAGTACAACTGGCCCCAGCTTGCCCCCCCAGTTGAAATGGTCTAGAATTGCCACTGAATTGTCATTCAGCCCTACTCCCCACAATTACCGAGCCAGTAAACACCGTTCACCATCAATCAACTTCACAAGAGGGTGCTAATGCTCTCGATTTAGAACGTTGCACTGCTCCTAATTCTACACTACCTGTGATACTAAAATTGTTCAATTAATATTGTATTAGGCTATTATCGACAGCACACAACAACATATTTTACAGTTAGCTATTTACTTAATCTACATTTATTGGAATCAACATGGAGAAAAGTATGTATTATATGCCTACATTTGCACTCACCTATGCACGACAGCAAAACACAATAGCCTATTATTATTTTATATTATTAACTGTATTGCAAGCCCATATAATGGATGATCACAGCAGCTTTAAGATCATTAACTGCTTCTTCGTCTGCTATGCGCATGAGCGAGGTTTGCGTCCTTTGCTGCTACTTGTTGTAGTGAAGCGTTCCATGTCGCATAAAAAAACAAAACTGATTTCACACAACGCCCGGACTGTTGCAAATCGCAATCTTCTAAAACGCGCAACGCCACTATACAAATATGACCCGAAACACTGCCAAAGTGATTGGCAGATGATTTGATCTATAAATCACCCCACTTGCAGATATTGGGTTAATGATATTATATACAGCGCATGCAGGACTGGACCCAACTGGATGTCTCTTCTAGGCTACAGTCTACGGAGAGTTATCTCAAGAAGATGCTGTTTCTCCTGGTATTGCTGAGCGCTTCATTTACCTGTATGGGTGAATATAGTGCCATCTATAGGACTACTTTGTACCCCTCTCTCTCTCTCTCTCTCTCTCTCTTTCTTTCTCTTCTCTCACACACACACACACACACACACACACACACACACACACACACACACACAGAGAGAGAGAGAGAGACGCCTATCTCTGCTTGCCTCTTGTCTTTACATACAGTACCTTCTGTCTCTATGCGACATGTAAAGTGTTGGTCCCATTTTTCATGAGCTAAAATAAAAGATCCCAGAAATGTTTCCAAATGCACAAAAAGCTTATTTTTCTCAAATTGTGCACACACATTTGTTTACTGTTAGTGAGCATTTCTCATTTGCCAAGATAATCCATCCACCTGACAAGTGTTGCATATCAATAAGCTGTTTAATTAAAAAGCATGATCATTACACAGGTGCACCTTGTGCTGGGAAAAATAAAAGACCACTCTAAATTGTGCAGTTTTGTCATACAAAACAATGCCACAGATGTCTCAAGTTTTGATGGAACGTGCAATTGGCATGCTGCCTGCAGGAATGTCCAACAGAGCTGTTGCCAGATAATTTAATGTTAATTTATCTACCATAAGCCGCCTCCAACGTTGTTTTAGAGAGTTTGGCAGGACATCCAACTGACCTCACAACCACAGACCACATGTAATCACACAAGCCCAGGACCTCTACATTGAGACCGCCGCATATTTGTAGGGAGTGACATACCAGGAAGGGCTCCCCCTACACTAAAAGCCATTCTACACAACTCTTTATTAATTGTGAAAAAAGGGTAAACAGACTTTGGAAGATGACTTGTGTGGCTAAACTAATCATGCTCACGAAGACTAGCGCCGTCCTCGCTCGACCTGAGCCTCAGCCTAGGGCAGTGGTTCCCATCATATCCTCTCACATCCGGTCACAGGACAAACATTTAGTCAAACCACTCTCCTTCAGATTTTATACATTTATATTGACATTTTAACTCAATTTAATACTTTTCTCAGGGTACGAGCTGCCTTCACATTTTATCTTTGGAAATTGTATTTTTTATGTTTATGCTTTGGAACATCGTCTGTTTAATTGATCAACTTTTTGTTCACGTCTTCTTCTCTCTGCTAATGGAGGTGGTTTATCTCATGTTATTGCCAATCCACTCAGTCAAGGAATTAAGGAGAAGAAGTAAAAGAAGGTATCAAAATCATTCAATCAAATGTATTTTATAAAGCCCTTATTACTTAATGAGAATAGAATAGAAAAGTCAAAGCATTGAACATTACCTAACTGACTGTTACTCTGTGTGCCTTGTAGGATATGCCGTCGGAGAAGATGGCTGACGTTTTACCTAACCAAATGTGTTTTTTGTTAGTTTTTTTGCGTTGTTTGTAACTCTTTTTTTTTAAACTTATTCTGTACACAATGTTGCTGCTACCGTCTCTTATGGCAGAAAATAACTTCTGGACATCAGAACAACGATTACTCACCACGAACTGGCAGAAGTTGTTTTTTCCTTTAACGAGTCCGACGAGACTGACGTGAAGGGCATACTGCTTTCACGGGAACAGGCCCAAATCACAGTAATTTGCGTGAAGCCTTCTGAGAATTCATAGGCGATCGAATAAACCCCTACTGCCTTCCGTTCTACTAGCTAACATGCAATCATTGGAAAATAAAATCGACGACCTACGATGAAAATTAAACTACCAACTGGACATTAAAAACTGTAATATCTTATGCTCCATGGAGTCGTGGCTAAACGACGACATTATCAACATACAGTTGGTTGGTTATACACTATATCGGCAGGATAGAACAGTGGCGTCTGGTAAGACAAGGGGGTCAGACTATGTATAATTGTAAACAACAGCTGATGCACGATATCTAAGGAAGTCTCAAGGTTTTGCTTGCCTGAGGAAGAGTATGTCATGATAAGCTGTAGACCACACTATCTACCTAGAGAGTTTTCATCTGTATTTTTTGTAGCTGTCTACATACCACCACAGACCG
The DNA here is from genome assembly GCF_034236695.1 of Oncorhynchus nerka. Lineage (NCBI taxonomy): Eukaryota > Metazoa > Chordata > Actinopteri > Salmoniformes > Salmonidae > Oncorhynchus > Oncorhynchus nerka. The sequence goes on from NC_088401.1 coordinate 52,396,087, forward strand.
ATGCTGGCACTAAGACCACACTCAATGAGCTGTATTCTGCCATAAGAAAACAGGAAAACGCTCATCCAGAGGCGGTGCTCCTAGTGGCCAGGGAAATTTAATGCAGAGAAACTTAAATCCGTTTTACCAAATTTCTATCAGCATGTTAAATGAGCAACCAAAGGGAAAAAAACTCTAGACCACCTTTCCTCCACACACAGAGACGCGTACAAAGCTCTCACTCACCCTCATTTGGCAAATCTGACCATAATTCTATCCTCTTGATTCCTGCTAACTAGCAACAATTAAAGCAGGAAGCACCAGTGACTTGGTCAATAAAAAAAGTGGTCAGATAAAGCAGATGCTTAACTACAGGACTGTTTTGCTAGCACAGACTGGAATATGTTCCGGGATTCTTCTGATGGAATTGAGGAGTACACCACAACATTCATTGGCTTCATCAATAAGGACATCGATGACGTCATCCCCACAGTGACCATACTTACATACCCCAACCAGAAGCCATGGATTACAGGCAACATCTGCACTGAGCTAAAGGCTAGAGCTGCCGCTTTGAAGGAGCGGGACTCTAACCTGGAAGCTTATAAGAAATCCCGCTATGCCCTCCAACGAACCATCAAACAGGCAAAGCATCAATACAGGACTAAGATCGAATCATACGACATCGGCTCCGCCGGTCGTCAGATGTGGCAGGGCTTGCAAACCATTACAGACCACAAAGGGAAGCACAGCCAAGGGCTGCCCAGTGACACGAACCTACCAGACGAGCTAAACTACTTAACATAACATAACATTGAAACATGCATGAGAGTACCAGCTGTTCCGGACGACTGTGTGATCACGCTCTCCGCAGCCAATGTGAGTAAGACCTTTAAACAGGTCAACATTCACAAGGCCGCAGGGCCAGACAAATTACTAGGACGTGTACTGCGAGGTTGCGCTGACCAACTGGCAAGTGTCTTCACTGACATTTTATACCTCTGTAATACAAACATGTTTTAAGCAGACCACCATAGTCCCTGTGCCCAAGAACACTAAGGTAACCTGCCTAAATGACTACCGACCCGTAGCACTCACGTCTGTAGCCATGAAGTGCTTTGAAAGGCTGGTCATGTCTCACATCAACACCATTATCCCAGAAACCCTAGACCCAATCCAATTTGCATACTGCCAAATCCACAGATGATGCAATCTCTATTGCACTCCACACTGCCCTTTCCCATCTAGACAAAAGGAACACCTATGTGAGAATGATATTCATTGACTACAGCACAGTGTTCAACACCATAGTGCCTTCAAAGCTCATCAATAAGCTAAGGACCCTGCGACTAAACACCCCCCTCTGCATCTGGATCCTGGACTTCCTGACGGGTCTTCCCCAGGTGGTAAGGGTAGGTAACAACACATCCGCCACGCTGATCTTCAACACAAGGGCACCTCCTGGACTCCCTGTTCACTCATGATTGCGCGGCCAAGCACGAGTCCAACACCATCATTAAATTTGCAGACAACGACGAGACAGCCTATAGGGAGGAGGTCAGAGACCTGGCTGTGTGGTGCCAGGACAACAACCTCTCCCTCAACGTGATCAAGACAAAGGAGATGATTGTGGACTTCAGGAAAAGGAGGACTGAGAACGTCCCCATTCTCATCGACGGGGCTGTAGTGGAGCAGGTGATGAGTTCCAAGTTCCTTTGTGTCCACATCACCAACAAACTAACATGGTCCAAGCACACCAAGACAGTCGTGAAGAGGACACGACAACACCTATTCCCCCTCAGGAGACTGAAAAGATTTTGCATGCGTCCTCCGATCCTCAAAAGCTTCACCACCTGGAGCATCCTGACGGGTTGCATCACTGCCATGGCAACTGCTCGGCCACAACCACAAGGCACTACAGAGGGTAATGCATACAGACCAGTACTGGGGCCAAGCTTCCTGCCATCCAGGACCTCTATACCAGGCGGTGTCACAGGAAGGCCCTACAAATCAAAGACTCCAGCCACCCCAGTCATAGACTGTTCTCTCTGCTACCGCACGGAAAGCGGTACCAGAGCGCCAAGTCTAAGTCTAAGAGGCTTCTAAACAGTTTCTACCCCCAAGACATAAGACTCCTGAACATCTAATCAAATGGCTACCCAGACTATTTGCATTGCCCCCCCTTTTATGCCGCTGCTACTCTCCTACTCTCAGTTATTATCTATGAATAGTCACTTTAATAACTCTAACAAACATGTAAAAATGTATGTACCTCAATTACCTAACCGGTTCCCCCTGTACTGTATATAGTCTCACTATTGTTATTTTACTGCTGCTCTTTAATTACTTGTTCCTTTTATTTCTTATTCTTATTCATATTTTTTAAACTGCATTGTTGGTTAGGGGCTTGTAAGTAAGCATTTCACAGTAAGGTTTACACCTGTTTTATTCAGAGCATGTGGCTAATACAATTTGAATTTGATTCTATAGCCTCTTTTGTCCAGTTGCCTTTCTGTGTAAATGTTCCATTTTCCAAACTCTGAACTACCAAGAGGATGTAGGAATACTATAGTGTATTTTGGGGAATTTGTGAACTTATTTGCATACAACTGTAGTGCAACATTGCCTCTACAGTATTATATAATTTCTTATCATGAATACTGCTTTTATTCAATCTTTTATGTGATGACAACTGAAAGTATAAGAATTGTGGCAAGTATTCCAGCATTTGCCTTTTTGTAAGGTATCATTTATGTTTATAGAATAGAATGTTTATCAATGTATTATATTATTTGTATGTAAAAAAATAAAAACACCAATGCATAGTTTATTAGTTGACTTGTGTCTAACAAACACTACTTTCTGTGATTTGTTTTGTTTGGGTGTGCTCAGATTAGGGTTGCAAAGAGAGGGTATATTACTGGAAACTTTAGTTTACCAGTAAACTACCAGTGTTTTGGTATCTTTCAAGGATTTTATGTAATCTATCATAAGCAATCCAGTGGTCCTTTTGGGTACTTCAGATTTTTTAAAGTGTGTGTAAAATATATCAAATTTCTAAATAAGATGATTTTCTAATAAAAAATGTTAATGACAATGCTGTAAAACATTATCCTAAATATAACCCATCAGCTTAGTAATGCCATTGGTGAAAGCTAAGGTAACTGAACTATCACCCCATTGCACTCACTTCTGTCATCATGAAGTGCTTTGAGAGACTAGTCAACGAACATATCACCTCCACCCTACCTGACACCCTAGACCCACTCCAATTTGCTTACCGCCCCAATAGCTCCACAATGCAGATAGCCCGGTTAGCCAATGTGCGGGAGCACTGGTTGGTCGGCCCAATTGAGGTAGTATGTACATGAATGTAGAGTAAAAGTGACTATGCATATATGTTAAACAGAGAGTAGCAGCAGTGTAAAAAGAGGGGTTGGGGGTAGTCCGGGTAGCCATTTGATTACCTGTTCAGGAGTCTGTACAACGCATCACCGGGGGGAAACTACCTGCCTTCCAGGACACCTACACCCGATGTCACAGGAAAGCAAATGGCTTGGGGGTAAAAACTGTTGAGAAGCCTTTTTGTCCTAGACTTGGCACTCCGGTATCACTTGCCATGCGGTAGTAGAGAGAACAGTCTATGACTGGAGTGGCTGGGGGTTTTTAACTATTTTTAGGGCCTTCCTCTGACACCGCCTGGTGTAGAGGTCCTGGATGGCAGGCAGCTTAACCCCAGTAATGTACTGAGCCGTACGCATTACCCTCTGTAGTGCCTTGCGGTCAGAGGCCGAGCAATTGCGGTACCAGGCAGTGATGCAGCCAGTCAGGATGCTCTCGATGTTGCAGCTGTAGAACCTTTTGAGGATCTCAGGAACTATGCCAAATCTTTTTAGTTTCCTGAGGGGGAATAGGCTTTGTCGTGCCCTCTTCAAGCCTACAGTGGTAGGATTACCAACAACGAGACAGCCTACAGGGAGGAGGTGAGGGCCCTCGGAGTGTGGTGTCAGGAAAATAACCTCTCACTCAATGTCAGCAAAACAAAAGAGATGATCGTGGACTCCAGGAAACAGCAAAGGGAGCAACCCCCCTATCCACATCGACGAGACAGCAGTGGAGAAGGTGGAAAGTTTTAAATTCCTCGGTGTACATATCACTGATAAACTGAAATGGTCCATGCACACAGTGTGGTGAAGAAGGCGCAAGAGCGCCTCTTCAACCTCAGGAGGCTGAAGAAATTTGGCTTGTCAGGGAAAACCCTCACTAACCTTTTCAGGTGCACAATCGAGAGCTTCCTGTCGGGCTATATCACCGCCTGGTACGGCAACTGCACCGCCCACAACCGCAGGGGGGAAACTACCTGCCTTCCAGGACACCTACAACACCCGATGTCACAGGAAAGCAAAAAAAGATCATCAAGGACCACAACCACCCGAGCCAATGCGTGTTCACCCCGTGTTCACCCCGCTTCTATCCAGAAGGCGAGGTGGGACAGGTGCATCAAAGGTGGCACAGAGAAATTGAAAAACAGCTTATATCTCAAGGTCATCAGATTGTTAACAGCCACCACTTAGACTTGAAATCATTGGCTACTTTAATAAATGGAACACTAGTCACTTTAATAATGGCACTTTAATAATGTTTACATATCTTGCATTACTCATCTTATATGTACAGTATATACTATATACTGTATCCTTCACTATCTAGTCTTTACTATCTATTGCGTCTTAGCCGCTCCGTCATTTACATTACATTTAAGTCATTTAGCAGACGCTCTTATCCAGAGCGACTTACAAATTGGTGCATTCACCTTATGACATCCAGTGGAACAGTAGTGCATCTAAATCTTTTAAGGGGGGTGAGAGGGATTACTTTATCCTATCCTAGGTATTCCTTAAAGAGGTGGGGTTTCAGGTGTCTCCGGAAGGTGGTGATTGACTCCGCTGTCCGCTTAGTGTTTACCGTGACCAGATGAAACATACTTAGTGTTTACCGTGACCGCAGGGAAACATGAAGCATACTTAGTGTTTACCGTGACCGCAGGGAAACACGAAACATACTTAGTGTTTACCGTGACCAGATGAAGCATACTTAGTGTTTACCGTGACCGCAGGGAAACATGAAGCATACTTAGTGTTTACCGTGACCAGATGAAGCATACTTAGTGTTTACTGTGACCGCAGAGAAACATGAAGCATACTTAGTGTTTACCGTGACCAGATGAAGCATACTTAGTGTTTACCGTGACCGCAGGGAAACATGAAACATACTTAGTGTTTACCGTGACCACATGAAACATACTTAGTGTTTACCGTGACCAGAGGAAACATACTTAGTGTTTACCGTGACCAGATGAAGCATACTTAGTGTTTACCGTGACCAGAGGAAACATACTTAGTGTTTACCGTGACCAGATGAAACATACTTAGTGTTTACCGTGACCGCAGGGAAACATGAAGCATACTTAGTGTTTACCGTGACCAGATGAAGCATACTTAGTGTTTACCGTGACCGCAGGGAAACATGAAGCATACTTAGTGTTTACCGTGACCAGATTAAACATACTTAGTGTTTACCGTGACCAGATGAAACATACTTAGTGTTTACCGTGACCGCAGGGAAACATGAAACATACTTAGTGTTTACCGTGACCGCAGGGAAACATGAAACATACTTAGTGTTTACCGTGACCAGATGAAGCATACTTAGTGTTTACTGTGACCGCAGGGAAACATGAAACATACTTAGTGTTTACCGTGACCAGATGAAACATACTTAGTGTTTACTGTGACCGCAGGGAAACATGAAATATACTTAGTGTTTACCGTGACCGCAGGGAACATCGCCTTTAATTGTCAATCGCGCTATAAAGCTGAACATGGGCAATACGGATTGAACAGGGCCGCATTCTCTCTACAATATGTCTGTTTCACTGTCTCACCTTGGCTTGTGTTTGTAATTCAACAGCTTTACCTCAGACACATGCATCAAGCTTTATTATTATCATTATTATTATAATTATAATTATTATAATTTTAAAACATGTATTTGACCTTTATTTAACTAGGCAAGTAAGTTAAGAAATTAAGAACAAATTCTTATTTTACCATGGCAACCTACCTGGACGATGCTGGGCCAATTGTGCGCCGCTCTCTATGGGACTCCCAGTCACAGCCGGTTGTGATACAGCCTGGAATCAAACCAGGTTCTGTAGTGACGCCTCTAGCACTGAGATGCAGTGCCTTAGATCGCTGTACCACATCGGGAGCTTTAACACTCTTAGTTACCACAAAACACTAACACTGTTGACTCGGTAACTATCCAACCTGCTTGTGTAGTTTGGAGAGATGGGAAGAACATCCAGGGATCCTAATTACACATATCTGATGTGTAATTATTTACTACAGGACTTACTGAATATTACATCTGTTGATGGGCTCTTTTCTTCCCTTCTATATGCCTACATCAAAGGGCAGATCACTGTTCATTATATGCAACACAAATAGAAAATGAATACCCAAGTCTGCTACCCAAGTCTGCCTGCTTCCCACCTTGATAAACGTTGTGGTTCCTCTGTGGCAGCTGGTAGGTAAGTGGAGGAAGCCTGCTGTCTCGGCTGATGAAGAGGAGGTTTCACTGTGAAGGGGAATCCCCAAGAGCTAGGCAGTAAAGTAGTGTCACTGCTCATCCATATATTTAATACTTATATATTCTCATCCCATTCCTTTACTAGATTGTGTGTATTAGGTTTTGTGGAATTTGTTAGATATTAGGTTTTGCTGTGGAGTTGTTTATATATGACCTGTTAGATACTGCTGCACTGTCGGATCTAGAAGCATAAGCATTTCGCTACACTCGCAATAACATCTGCTAAGCATGTGTATGTGACCAATAACATTTTATTTTATTTGATAGGCTACAGGAAATCAAGGGAAGAAGCAACACAATGTCAGTTTTCCAGTAAAAGATACATAGAGATGCAGAAGATGGTTAGTAGCAATTAGAAATAGAAAATAAGATGTATAAACTCCCGAAGCCAATCTTACATCGCTGTGTGTGTGTGTGTGTGTGTGTGTGTGTGTGTGTGTGTGTGTGTGTGTGTGTGTGTGTGTGTGTAGCAAGCACTTCAGCAACGATGCATTGGAACGAGATATGCAATCTGAAATTATGGGGACTGAAAACCGGAGGATACTCAAAGATATGGTTGTTGCAACTGTATTGTTGATCTGGATCTGGCGCAGTACCACAATACAAAGGTGCGTTTGAAAAGCGACAAAGCAAGCATGCGGAGTGATGTAGCCTGATCCTTGATGTTCGAGGTGTTCTTATTGTGTTATTATCATTGCAAAATATCATGTAGACCTATAGGCCTAAGTGCTCTACGGGTTAGCATATGTTCACTATGTACTTTATCTGTGACGGGGGGGGGGGCATACATAGGCCATATAGTGGTTTGGGCTAATGTGAAAACATAAACCCACTAAGGTTTATGATAAGCCATCATTCAATAAAGTAGAGTTTAGCTACTCGTTGGATAACTCCATGTCTGTAAGAATTGTAGTCACATATTTGAATCCTCTGCAGCACATTTGTCAGCATTGGAGTGCAATTGTCACAACTGCATCCATTCTGTTGATCCTGGGGATGGGACTCCGGCTGCTGTTGCGGCCTCAGTTTCTAAAACAGTGGCTGCCATCTTAAGCTCAATTTTCCAATATTTTTTTGGTAAGAATCAAATAAATAAGGTTCGACAACATCGACACCCCTCAAGTAAGATACTCTTCCTCCTCCCTCAACTCTTTCGTCGTCAGACATGTTCTTGGTTTGTAACGCATACGCTGGGAGTCAGGAAGCAGGTGCAGAAGGTGAGTTTAATCATAAGAAAAAGGCAGATAAACAAAACAGGATAAGCATGAATGTGACAGGATAAGCATGGATGTGACAAAACCAATACTGCCTGATGAATGAGGCTACTAAGGAGCGGGAGTAGGCGTGACAGTAACCACCTCCTAACGTCTGGATCCAGCCACAGGACGATGCCGGCCAGGAGGATGGCCTCGAGGGCGAGGAGTGGGCTGGTCCTGGCGGTAGATATGGACATCTCTGACGATGTTAGGGTCCTGGATGTTGGCCGCATGGACCCAATAGCACTCCTCTGGGCCCCTCCCAGTTCACCAGGTACTGGAGCCGACCCCCATGACATCGGGAGTTCAGGAGGGACCTAACAGCATAGGCGGGGGTCCCATCGATGTCCAGGGTAGGCGGAGGGGTGTTGCGGGGGACGGCACCAGCCAGGGGACCAGGAACCACCGGCCTGAGGAGTGAACATGAAAAGAGGGTGAGATCCGGTAGTTGATGGGGGAATTGTAAACGTATATATTACCTCATTGACCCCCCCCAGAGGACCGCGAATGGCCCACAAACCAGGGGCTCAGCTTCCAGCAGGGCAGGTGGAGAGGGAGGTTCCTGGATGAGAGTCAGACTCGATGTTGGAACACGGGAGCCTCACTGTGGTGGCGGTCCGCCTGCTCCTTCTGGCGGTGGACGGCACTTTGGGGTCCACCCACGCAAACAGTGTGGTGAAGGAGGCTCAACATCGTTTCTCAGAAGGCTGAAGAAATGTGTCTTGTCACCTAAAACTTTTACAGATGCACAATTGAGAGCATCCTGTCGGGCTGTATCACTGCCTGGTACGGCAACTGCACCTCCCACAATTGCAAGGCTCTCCAGAGGGTGGTGCAGTCTGCACAAAGCATCACCGGGGGTAAACTACCTACCTGCCCTCCAGGACACCTACAGCACCCGATGTCAGAGGAAGGCCAAAAATATCATCATTGGAAAACAACCACCCTAGCCACTGCCTGTTCACCCCGCTACCATCCAGAAGGCGAGGTCAGTACAGGTGCATCAAAGCTGGGACTGAGAGACAGAAGCTGTTTTTCAATCTCAAGGCCATCAGACTGTTAAACAGCCATCACTAACACAGAGAGGCTGCTGCCTACATACAGACTTGAAATCATTGGCCACTTTAATAAATGGATCACTAAATCACTTTAATAATGTTTACATATCTTGCATTACTCATCTCATATGTACAGTTGAAGTCAGAAGTTTACATACACTTAGGTTGGAGTCATTTAAACTCATTTTCCACAGATTTCTTGTTAACAAACTATAGTTTTGGTAAGTCGGTTAAAACATCTACTTTGTGCATGACACAAGTCATTTTTCCAACAATTGTTTACAGTTGGTCTGAAGTTCACATACACTAAGCTTGGAAAATTCCAGAAAATGTCATGGCTTTAGAAGCTTCTGATAAATGATGTCAATTAGCCCGAGTCAATTGGAGGTGTACCTGTGGATGTATTTCAAGGCCTACCTTCAAACTCAGTGCCTCTTTGCTTGACATCATGGGAAAATCAAAAGAAATCAGCCAAGACCTCAGAATTTTTTTGTTGTTGACCTCCACAAGTCTGGTTCATCCTTGGGAGCAATTCCCAAATGCCTGAAGGTACCGTGTTCATCTGTACAAACAATAGTACGCAAGTATAAACACCATGGGACCACGCAGCCGCCATACCACTCAGGAAAGAGACCTGTTCTGTCTCCTAGAGATGAATGTACTTTGGTGCTAAAAGGGCAAATCAATCCCAGAAGAACACCAAAGGACCTTGTGAAGATGCTGGAGGAAACAGGTACAAAAGTATCTATATCTGTCAATGGTGTGCGTACTGGGAGAGGAGTCAGGTGCAGGAGTCAGGAGAGCAGGGAGTTGTGAACAGGCACACACTTCATTTAGGCAGGAGAAACCAACAGATGGACGCCACGGCAACGAAACCTCCAGCCAATAGGCAAAAGTGCAAAACGCGCAAACAGTCACAATAATTATGTACAAACAAATAACCATACCTCGTGACAAAAAACAGAATAAACTAACACCAGTGTAGCGCATCAAAATTGACACGTAACACAAAACAATTTCACACAAAGACATGAGGAATAAATTAATGTTGTGTGATTGGGGAATGAAAACCAGGTGTGCAGGGAACAAGACAAAACAAATGGATAAATTAAAAATGGTCGCCGCTCCGAACAAGGAGAGGAGCCGACTTCGGCGGAAGTCGTGACATTATCCACAGTAAAACAAGTTCTATATCGAGATAACCTCACAGGGCGCTCAGCAAGGAAGAAGCCACTGCTCCAAAACCGCCATTAAAAAAAGCCAGGCTAAGGCTTGCAACTGCACATGGGGAAAAAGATTGTACTTTTTGGAGAAATGTCCTCTGGTCTCATGAATCAAAAATAGAACTGTTTGGCAATAATGACCATCGTTATGTTTGGAGGAAAAAGGGGGAGGCTTGCAAGCCGAAGAACACCATCCCAACCGTGAAGCACGGGGGTGGCAGCATCATGTTCTGGGGGGTGCTTTGCAGAAGGCTGGACTGATGCATTTCACAAAATAGATGGCATCATGAGGCTGGAAAAGTATGTGGATATATTGAAGCAACATCTCAAGAAATCAGTCAGGAAGTTAAAGCTGGGTCGCAAATGGGTCTTCCAAATGGACAATGACCCCAAGCATACTTCCAAAGTTATGGCAAAATGGCTGAAGGACAAAGTCAAGGAATTAAAACATTTGTGGGCAGAACTGAAAAAGCGTGTGTGAGCAAGGAGGCCTAGAAACCTGACTCAGTTACACCAGCTCTGTCAGGAGGAATGGGCCACAATTCACTCAACTTATTGTGGGAAGCTAGTGGTAGGCTACCCAAAACATTTGACCCAAATTAAACAATTTAAAGGCAATGCTACCAAATACTAATTGAGTGTATGTAAACTTCTGAACCACTGTGAATGTGATGAAAGTAATAAAAGCTGAAATAAATCACTCTACTATTATTCTGACTATTCTGATGTCAGGCTGGAGGTCAACCACATGACCTTTAACTGACATTGAACCACAGCGTAAGGGAAAGCAGTTCCTCCGGCATCCGGGTTCCCAGGTGGTGATTTTCCTCCTCGACCAGCAGATGGTGGGGTCATGACGTTGGAGCCACGACGTTGGAGCCACGGGAGGCCAAGGATGACTTTGTGTATGGGTGCTGTGATGAGGAGGGGAAAGCTTTCTTGGTGTATGGGTCCAATGATGATGGTGAATAGTGCTGTGATGTGTGTGATTGTACCAGATCCCAATGGTTGATTATCCAGGGCTAGAACCAGAAAAGGAGAGGAGAGCGGGTACAAGGGGGTGTTCAGGGAGGAGGCGAGGGCCTGGTAGATTAAATTCCCCATGGCACAGGAGTCCCCTAGAGCTGAAGTGACAACACGAGGGACGTCTAGCCAGTGAAATGGGAACCAGGAACAGTTTGGCTGAAAGCGATGATGAGGGACGTCTAAGCCAGTGAAATGGGAACCAGGAACAGTTTGGCTGAAAGCGATGATGGAATACTCAAGCCTACCGCGGAAGACGGATGATCATGAGGCTGCCCCTCTGCCCCCGTGGACCCAGGGTTGGGATACGCCAGACACCGCTGAAGCTGGTGCCCCTTCTGGCCGCAATAGAAACAGCACTAGCTGTTGGGTTCAGGCTCTGCCTCAGGACGGCCAAAGGAGGAAGGTGAGAGGCGAAGGGGACCGCCGGCGCTCCCGAAGAAGGTTGGCCAGACGGATGGCCACTGCGATGAGCCAGTCACAAGGAAAGGTGGTAGTCCCGGCACATCAACTTCGTCTGGACCTCCTCGCACATTAGTCTTCGGAATAGGGTGTGTAGCACCGGCTCAATCCATCCGTGGGAGGTTGCCAAGGGCCAGCAGGGTGCAGTCTGGTCACTTACCTCCCTCTATGCCTTCCGGTGGATGCTTGAAGACCGCCCTGAACAGAGCCATGAACCTCTCGTAGGAACCCAGCTCTTCCTCTCCTCTCTCCCAGACAGCTGTAGCCCACTCCAACGCCCGGCCGATCAGCAGGGAAATGACTGTGGCAACTTTGGACCTCTCGTGGTGGGGGCTCCTGTCTGATGGGTGAAATAGAGTGTGCACTGGAGTAGGAATCCACAGCATTTGGGTGGAGTCCCGTCATACTTGTCCGGGAGGGACAGTCGGAAATCATTTCACTGGGCGGACTGCTGTGTAGGCTTGGGGGCAGGCTCGCTGAAACTACTCATGGTAGGAGGCCCTCCGCTAGTTGGAGGTGAATCCTCTCGGATGGTGTCGAGGCGTTGGAGGATGCGGAGGACATTATCCATAGCCGCACCCAGTTGCGCCAGCTGATCGTGGTGTTGGTGGAGTAGGTGTCCCTGTTCGCCAAGCGTCTGGGAGATGTCTTTCTTTTCTGCTGCTTCCATATAGTGAGGAAGCATTCTTTAATGTATACACTGGGAGTCAGGAAGCAGGTGCAGAAGGTGAGATTAATTAATCAATAGAAAAGGCAGATAAACAAAACAGGAGCAGTGTACTGAACGTGACAAAACCAATACTGGCTAATGACTGAAGCTACTGAGGGCTAAATAAAGGGAGAATAATCAAGGTGATGATGAGGTCCAGGTGTGCGTAACTATGGGGAACAGGTGTGCATAATGATGGTTGCCAGACCAGTGGTTAGTAGACCCCCCCTAAAAGTGTAATCTGTAACATCAAGCTTTATATACGGGCATATCATGATGTTTCTACTTAGCAGGGTTTCCCTCACGAGGGCGGTCATGGTAGCACTGTCAAACCTTTTGAGATTTCAACAGATTTTTACATTTTATTATAAAATGAATAAATGATTGTCTTTATGTAAGGACATTCCAACCTTGTTTAGCATTACCTAGTCCAATTGTGGCATGATTGAACTATTTGTATCCGTTTGCACCAGTTTCAATGCAGGACTTTTCTTTTGAAGGCGAACCGCCGATTGCACTCATCGCGAATATTGCTCACTTCACAGTCGTGACCAGAAGAACGAGCTGAGCTAACGTAATCATTCGGCTGGTCAAGTTTGTAACGGCAACGTTAAAATATCAGTGCAGTCAAAGGCTGTCGACAAAGGAAAGCCAGAATATCATTCTATATTGATACCCTTGTCTCAACTGTAAAAGTAAAATTGTCAATTTTTGTAAAGCTAGCTAGGTAACTAACACGTTAGGTAGTTCGCCTTACACTACAGCTAATTGATATATGCTAGTTAGCATCACGTAGTTAGCCTGTGCTCTCCTTCGACAACCGCTCCCTGCTACGCACTGGCAGAATGGCCTTAAAACGAATTCACAAGGTAAATGGATTGTTGTTTGACGCTTTGCCGTAAATACTGCTTAATAATTTAGATCTTCTGTAGCAGGTAGCTAATGTGGTGAAATTGATATATGTCGTTTTAGTTAACTACGTTAGTTAATGTCGTACAGTGGGCAGCTGACTATAACGTTAGCTAGCTCGCTGTAACGTTAGCTAGCTCGCTATAACCTTAGCTCGCTATAACGTTAGCTAGCCAAGCGTGCTGCCATGGCTTTTGGTTAGCCATTTTAGCTAGCAGTAGCAAAGTGGCAACAGGGCCTAGCTTAGCTAGCTAGTTTTAGCCACTTTAAAGTGAGTGTGACCAAAACATTAGTAAAGAATCTAAGTAGCTAAAATCCAAGCTAAATGACTTGACCAACGTTAGGTTAGTTAGTGTAAAGTTTGTAAGCTAGTAACGTTATCCCTTAAACTTCTACTGGAGCTAAGAAGATATGGTGAAACCTGATGAGAGGGAGGATAAGGCTGTTGCATACCACTAACGTTACCAGCTCGTGGCATGTTTCGGGTTGGAGTTCCTTGCTGGAAATATAAACCTTGTCATGCAAGCTGGCCAAGTCAAGTGTTATCCTGGTGTGGGTATTTTATTCTGGCCTCTACTATTTTAAGAAACCACGGGCATAAAAAAATAGACTTAGCTAGCTGCTGTGGTATTACTACTATGTTAGTCTGGAATTGCTGTACCCCCCCCCACGCTCACCATTAAACACCTCTCCTAATATTGGTTTTGCAAGTAAATGTAGTTAGTTGAACACATACCATATTACTGAGCTTTGAATGTTATAGGGCCATGGTGTTAAGTGATAGGTATGCCTATTCTATTGTCATTGGCAAATATTCTAACTAAAACTCCATGGATGAGGTCACCAACATTACATTGCTGTAGTAGGTGTTAAACCAATGTCTACACCCTTAACCCCCCTAAAAAAAAAGTTATGTAAGGAGTATCTTATAAATGTTCCTTTTGAATAGATGTAAACGAATGTTGGCCTATGCTGCTAGCTGTTCACCTTAAGTGGGACAGGGCCCATGCCTAAAAATAAATTGTTGGTATTCCAGGATGTTGCTTCAAAGCCCTTTGAGTCCTGCCTGAAAATAAAGGGGAACATTGGTTGTTACTGTACAAATAACTTCTAGCATAAAGAACCTATTTAAATTGTAATTAGTTTCAAAGGTACTAGTAGATTAAAAACCATGAGCTGGCTCACACCCAGAAAAATTAGTTTGTGTGGAGGTGCTGACTAACGGTGAATAAACAATAAGGCACAGTGATGCCGACACGTTGGTAAATACCCATTAAAGTGCTGTGAGTTTATATATGGAGTATGCAACTTTATTTTGATAGATTATAGTTTCAAAGATACTGACACAATTGAACCCAGCATAGTTTATGAAACCAACAACAAAATGTAGACCTAAATATTAAGTACGATGCATATAACTCAGATTTATTAATTTGCTTATCAAAAACCTTTCTAATTTCACTAAGCCCACTCTAGGTTTGCTCAACCACAGAGAAGTGCTTGAGTGCAGATAGACACACACTGACAGCAATGCTGCTGTTGTCTTTCCCTCCCGTTTGGGCTCCCACAGTATAACACTGGTCAGGCCAATCCTCATTCTGACTCAGGTGTTTGAGTAAGACATTGCCACAATTTGTCAGGGTTAAGCTTTCATCTATCATGCAAAGTTCAGTATTCCCTATCGTCCGATGCTAATTACTTGCCCCAACTCACATACGCATCACTCAAGTCATTACAGGCCTATGTTTATTACTGAGTTATAGCTGGTCCGTATTTACATAATGGTTCAGTGTTGATCTTTCTAACCGGTTAGTTGACCATAGTGGTGGAATCCTAGGCCAATGTTACACAGGCTGTTACTGGTTGAGTGACAGCTGTGTATCTTTATACGCTAGCTCAGATTTGCACAGACACCACCTGTGCCTGACGGAAATACAGCCCACAGCTTCCTACTTGTTCAAGGCTTGACTTAAACGTCTTTTACTAATCTATTTGATGACAAACATTGTCTCATCCTCTCCCAATCAGACCTGTATGCAATATAGACGGTAATCAAAAGGACCCTGAACAGCTTCTGCCCCCAAGCCGTAAGACTGCTAAATAGTTAAATAGTTAGTCCAGGTAGCTATTGGTTATCTGCATTGACCCTTTTTGCACTAACTTGACTCACCACATATGCTGCTGCTACTGTTTATCTATCCTGTTGCCTAGTCATTTTATCCCTACCTACAGTGTGTTTGGAAACTATTCAGACCACTTCCCCTTTTACACATTTTGTTAAATCACAGTCTTATTCTAAAATAGATTTGAATATATTATTTAACCCATCTTCCCCCTACTACCCCATTATGACAAAGTGAAAACAGGTTTGTAGATATTAGTGATATTTTCCTTGCCAAAAAAAACGATACCGATAACCAATATAAAATAAATAGCAGCCTTTTAAGCATTCTAGTACAGTTAAATAGTTAAAACACACACATATGGACACAGCTGTCTAAGGCACTCCATCTCAGTGCAAAAGGCATCACTACCGTCCCTGGTTCGAATCCAGGCTGTATCACGTCCGGCTGTGATTGTGATTCCCATAGGACGGCGCACAATTGGCCCAGCGTCGTACAGGGTTTGGCCGGGGTAGGCAGTCATTGTAACTAAGAATTTGTTCTTAACGGACTTGCCTAGTTAAATAAAGGTTACACACATCACACTGACCAAGTTATTGTGTTGGCATTTACGTATGTCCCCAGTACCAGTAAAACATAATCAAAAACACATTTTTTCACTTACTTGCTGTGCTGTTTCGTTGTTTGTTAAGTCGTTTCATTCTCAACCAGGATTTCTATGGGATGTCGTTTGGGTATTTTCTTGTCAAAAAATATACTATAACACTATTTGGCGTGTCAAATAAGCTTGTTGACCAATCAGGACGTGAATATGACTGCACATCACATAATTTAATGTGTTCATTTTTTATGTAGTTATTACACATTGATTACACTATCACTCATATTTCATGTCACAACGATTCATTGATACGTATGCTATGATGCTGGTAAAGTTGTCTCACGCACCTACAGTGCTGGTCATAAAAAAAAGCTAGCTAGCTTATGGATACAAACAATGTTCTTCACCAAAAACATAGCAAAACATTGTTTCATTATATATAGTTAGCTAGCTAACTAGATTGCTATGTCATCATATAAAATAACCGTCATTAATAAGACGGTTCTTATTTGATTAATGGTCGGACCCATCTATGTGAAGCTAGCCACAATAAGGATTAGCCACAATAGTGGAATTTGTGGTTAGCCTTCAAAATATAAATATGGTGTAATTCTGCTGTTTCTATTAATTTCCATCACTGTCGATGACATACTTTAATTTTGAAGGCAAAGCGCAAATCCCACTATTGTGCCTAATTCGTTTTGTGGCTAGCTTCACAAAACAACCCGGTCCAGTCGAGCCTAACTAGCCAGATGAAGCTAGCTGGATGCTTATAACGTTATCTTTGGGCAACAGAGTTAAGTAGCTGGCTAGCTATTTATTTTCATGAGCTGAAGTAAAATTTCAATAGGCGAACAACAAGTGGCAACCTAGCTAATACTTACAAGGATTCCTAAATCGTTGCTAAGAATAATGGAAATGACTGCAGTTTTTACTGGTCATTGTTTTCAGGCTGGTTGTATTGTTGCTAGCTGGGTACCAAGCTAAAGCTAGCTACCCTAGAAGTTGCGGTCGAAAAAATGATGCTATATTACCAAAGTGCTATTCTAAACACATCGTTCGTGGCCGGTGTTTGCAGACTTTTTCGTACAGCTTTGACAGTGCTATTTTATATTTGTTGACACGCAAAGACCCAAACAGCGTTCCATAGTATGTATGTCGTGAAGCTAATATCAGTGACGCTATCACTGTGTAACTCCGGTAGGGCAACATCTGAAAAATAGCACACTTGGTAGTGTGTCCTGGTGCTCAACCAGTTGGCGAGAGCCAGCATCACCCACGACAGAGAACAGTTGATTGTCAAGGGCAATGAATTCCATTATCTTGGCTTTAATGGATTTCACATTTGAAATGTTATTCTTTCAAATGACTGCTCGACTTGTTGACTGCTCGATCCACACAGCAGACATTGTGGGCTAGTTTAGGAATGCTTTGTTGCACGAATAGCGCACAATTTTTCGTGCCATCATTACGTCATGTCCCTACGTTATATAGGTATGCACGACAGCTTTAACATCGGTTTTGCATGTATCTCCCGATTCCGATGTTGGCATTTTTAGTTAATATCGTCCGATTCCGTTATGTTCACCGATATATCGTGCATCCCTAGTAGAAATGTTTGCAAATGTATTAAAAATACAAACGGATACCTTATTTGCATAAGTATTCAGACCCTTTGCTGTGAGACTCGAAATTGAGCTCAGGTGCATCCTGTTTCCATTGACCATCCTTGAGATGTTTCTACAACTTGTGGTAAATTCAATTGATTGGACATGATTTGGAAAGGCACACACCTGTCTATATAAGGTCCAATAGCTGACAGTGCATGTCAGATCAAAAACCAAGCCACAAGGTTGGAGTTGTCCGTAGAGCTCTGAGACAGGATTGTGCAGAGGCACAGATAAGGGCAAGGGTACCAAAATATATCTGCAGCATTGAAGGTCCCCAAGAACACAGTGATGTCCATCATTCTTAAATGGAAGTTTGGAACCACCAAGACTCTTCCTAGAGCTAAACCTGTTTTTGCTTTGTCATTATGGGATATTGTGTTTAGATTGATTTGAGGGGGGGAAAAACTATTTAATCAATTTTAGAATAAGGCTGTAACGTAACAAAGTGGAAAAAGTCAAGGTGTCTGAATACGTACATACTTTACTGTATATGTACATATCTACCTCAATTACAACTGCACATCGACTTGGTACTGGTACCCCGTGTATATAGCCAAGTTATCGTTATTCTTTGTGTATTTATTCCTTGTGTTATAATTTCTATTCTCTCTGCATTGTTGGGAAGTGCCCATAAGTAAATATTTCACTATTAGTTGCACGGTATACTGATAACACGGTAATATCACAGTACCAAAACATCATGATACTTATGATACCAACATTTTAGAATTCTGTAGTACCGTTTCATATGATACTACCACATTTTTCAGCTCTTCTAAAGAACCAGCTGGCACCTATTATAAAAGTTTTATAAAGGCAGTTTTGTTCCTAAATTCAGTTGAATTTAAGACCGGGATGCGCCGGTCTAATAATATCCACTTCACTTTAATGTGTAAATCACGTGGCAGCTGTAATCCGCCAGCCGCATCCCCTGCCAACCCTCACTCACCTGCTTCTCTCCATCCGCTTTTCCTGCGCATCTGTTGCGCCACCCATTTAAAAAAAATATAGTTTAACCGTGATGGCGAGCAGGGATGCAGACCCTGATGAGTCTTCTGTTATATTTGTACATTTGTGACATTGGAGCAGAGCGAGAGAAGTTGATACATTGTATAATGTAATCGCCTGTTATAACCATGAGCACAGGCCAGTCTGATTACACTGAAAATTCGCTGTCATGCAGACTGAGCGCCAGAGAGGGGAAATGGAGCACAGCTTTGCGGCTGGCATGCTTGTAGCTTTACAGCAGAGAACGGCTTGTCTCTAGCCTAAATGGTTTTTAAAAATGACCTGTATTACAGGTGCTAGCTTTTTTTTCTTCCTATTTTGATTTGCGCTAATTTATACTGGTCAAAAATCTAAATGCAACATGCAACAATTTCAAAGATTTAACTGAGTTACAGTTCTTATAAGCAAATCAGTCAATTGAATTAATTAAATTAGACCCAAATCTATGGATTTCACATGACCAGGAATACAGATGTGCATCTGTTGGTGAACCTGTTGGTGTGCCTGATGAACCAAACCACTAATTTTTCTGATGATACCAACATATTTCATCACTTTGCTGCCATCAAGTTTAAAATGGTTTTTCCAGGATAACTTTTCATAAATTAGAACTCCAAGGAATCTAGTGGATGTGAATTGTTCCATTTCATTCACACCAATTGAGATCCTAGCTCAGTTTTTTAATTTTAATCTTACCTTTATTTAACCAGGCAAGTCAGTTAAGAACACATTCTTATTTTCAATGACGGCCTGGGAACAGTGGGTTAACTGCCTGTTCAGGGGCAGAACGACAGATTTGTACCAGATGTCAGCTCGGGGGTTTGAACTCGCAACCTTCCGGTTACTAGTCCAACGCTCTAACCACTAGGCTACGCTGCCGCCCCCAAGTTTTACAATATTTTGTGTTCTTACTAGTGAATACAATAAAGTTGGATTTTGTCAACGTTTAAAGATTAACAAATTATCTGGAACCATTCAGAAAATGTGGCCATGCCTGAGTTGGCTTCATTAATTAGTCAATCAAAATTCTTGTGTGATGAAAATCTAATTGGTATCATCAGCAAAGAGAATGGGAAGTACGGTAGAAGACACAGCAGCAAGGTCATTGATTATAGATTACAAATAACAAAGGTCCAATTATTGAACCCTGTGGGACGCCACAGGATATCTTGGCCCTGGTAGATGCTAATGTCATTTGCCTAAAAAAAAATCTCTATCATAAACATAACTATATAATCATGAAAACCGTAATAATGCAATTTAGAAAGTAATAGTTTGTCAACCATGTCAAATGTTTTGGATAAATCCAAAAAGATGCCAAGAGCGTATTCATTTTTAAGGGCTGTAAATATTTTATCCACAAGTTGCAAAAGAGCCATATCTGTGAAATATTTTTTTACGAAAACCATATTGGTGCTCACAGAGAATAGTTGATTTAAAAAAAAAAAAACAACGTTCTTTTGTACACCAATTTTTCTAGCATTTTAGAAAAACATGGTAGTACAGATATTGGGTGACTATTTGTAAAGCATATTTGATCCACAGATTTTAATAATGGGGATAACAATTTTCTAATCTTTAGGAACAATACCAGTTTGCATAGATTTGGTAAAGAGTTGAAGTCGGAAGTTTATATACACTTAGGTTGGAGTCATTTAAAACTCGTTTTTCAACCACTCCACAAATTTCTTGTTAACAATCTATAGTTTTGGCAAGTCGGTTAGAACATCTACTTTGTGCATGACACCAGTAATTTTTCCAACAATTGTTTACAGACAGATTATTTCACTTATAATTCACTGTATCACAATTCCAGTGGGTTAGAAGTTTACATACACTAAGTTGACTGTGCCTTTTAAACAGCTTGGAAGCTTGAGATAAAATCATGTTGTGCTGCAGGAGGGACTGGTGTACTTCACAAAACAGATGGCATCATGAGGATGGAAAATTATGCGGATATATTGAAGCAACATCTCAAGTTAAAGCTTGGTCGCAAATGGGTCTTCCAAATGGACAATGACCCCAAGCATGCTTCCAAAGTTGTGGCAAAATGGCTGAAGGACAACAAAGTCACGGTATTGGAGTGACCATCACAAAGCCCTAACCTCAATCCTATAGAAAATTTGTCGGTAGAATTGAAAAAGCATGTGCGAGGAAGGAGGCCTACAAACCTGACTCAGTTACACCAGCTCTGTCAGGAGGAGTGGGCCAAATTCACCAAACTTATTTTGGGAAGCTTGTGGAAGGCTACTAGAAACATTTGACCCAAGTTAAACAATTTTACGGCAATGCTACTAAATACTAATTGAGTGTATGTAAACTTCTGACCCACTGGGAATGTGATGAAAGAAATAAAAGCTGAATTAAATAATTCTCTCTTATTATTTTGGCATTTCACATTCTTAATATGAAGTGGTGATCCTAACTGACCTAAGACAGGGAATTTTTACTTGGATTAAAGGTCAGGAATTGTGAAACTGAGTTTAAATGTATTTGGCTAAGGTGTATGTAAACTTCCGACTTCAACTGTATATATTGTTTTTTAAAACCATCTTGCTTATGCCGCTCTATCATTGCTCATCCATATATTTATATGTATATATTCTTATTCCATTCCAAGCTTCTAAAGCCATGACATCATTTTCTGGAATTTTCCAAGCTGTTTAAAGGCACAGTCAACTTAGTGCATGTAAACTTCTGACCCACTGGAATTGTGATACACTGAATTATAAGTGAAATAATCTGTAAACAATTGTTGGAGAAATTACTTGTGTCATGTACAAAGTAGATGTCCTAACCGACTTGCCAAAACTATAGTTTGTTGACAAGAAATTTGTGGAATGGTTGAAAACCAGTTTTAATGACTAACTGTACGTATGAGATGAGTAATGCAAGATATGTAAACATTATTAAAGTGACTAGTGATAAAATTATTAAAGTGGACATTGATTTCAAGTCTAAAGAATGTGAAACGGCTAGCTAGTTAGCGGTGGTGCGTGCTAAATAGCGTTTCAATCGGTGACGTCACTTGCTCTGAGACCTTGAAGTAGTGGTTCCCCTTGCTCTGCAAGGGCCGTGGCTTTTGTGGAGCGATGGGTAACGATACTTCGTGGGTGACTGTTGTTGATTTGTGCAGAGGGTCCCTGGTTCGCACCCGGGTATGGGCGAGGGGACGGTCTAAAGTTATATTGTTACATAGGCAGCAGCGCCTCTAGTGACAAGCCACATTTCTTCAGCCTTCTGTGGATGAAGAGGTGCTGTTGTGCCTTCACCTCACTGCGTGGGTGGACCATTTCTGTTTGTCCGTGATGTGTACACCGAGGAACTTAACTTTCAACCTTCTCCACTGCTGTCCCATCGATGTGGTTTGGGGGGTGCTCCCTCTGCTGTTTCCTGAAGTCCACGATCAGCTCCTTTTTTGTTGACGTTGAGTGATAGGTTATTTTCCTTGCACCTCTCTCCCAGGGCCCTCACCTCCTTGTAAGCTGTCTCGTTGTTGTTGGTAATCAAGCCTACTACTGTTGTGTCGTCTGAAAACTTCCTGATTGATTCGGAGACATGCATGGCTACGCAGTCATGGGTGAACATGGAGTACAGGAGGGTGCTGAGGACACACCCTTGTGGGGCCCCAGTGTTGAGGATCAGCGAAGTGGATATGTTGTTTCCTACCTCCACCACCTGGGGTGTCCCATCAGGGGTTGAGACTCAGGGCCTCCAGCATATTGGAGTTGTTTGATGGGGCAAAAGTGTGACACTAATCAGGCCCCTGAGGACTGGAGTTGCCCAGGCCTTGTCTAGGATGACCGGTAAGGTGGAGGTGATATGATCCTTGACTAGTCTCTCAAAGCACATCATGATGACAGAGGTTAGTGCTACAGGGTGGTAGTCATTTAGTTCAGTTACCTTCTGCCTACTTTGGTTTCTTTGCATGTGGGGACAGCAGACTGGAATGGGGAGAGATTGAATATATCCGTAAACACTCCAACCAGCTGGTCTGTGCATGCTCAGAGGACGTGACTAGGGGTGCTGTCTGGGCCGGCAGCCTTGCGAGCGTTAACGCGTTTCAATGTCTTACCTCGGCCACGGAGAAGGAGAGCCCACAATCCTTGTATTATCCTCAAAGCAGGCAAGGGTGTTTTGTCTGAAGTGGCTAGTTTTCCTTTGGTAGTCTGTGATCTGAGGATACCTGGAACATATTCCAGTCTGCGTGATCAAAACAATCTTGAAGTGTGGATTCCGATTGGTCAGACCACCTTTGAATAGTCCTCAGCACGGGTACATCATGTTTGAGTTTCTGCCTATAGGAAGGGAGGAGCAAAATGGAGTCGTGGTCAGATTTGACGAAGGGGGGGGAGGTTCTTGTATGCATTACGGAAGTTAGATTTGCAGTGGCTATATCCTGAGAGAGCCATGTTTCCGTGAAACAGAGTATGTTACAATCCCTGATGTCTCTCTGGAAAGCAACCCTTGGCCTATTTTCGTCTACCTTGTTATATAGACTGGACATTGGCAAGTAATATATTTGGCAGCGGTGGGTGTTGTGCAAGCCAACAAAGTCTGACCAGAAGACCACTCCGCCTGCCTCTTCTTGGGCGACGTTTTGGGTCAGCCTCTGGAATCAGTTCAAATGCCCTGGGTGGTTCAGACAAAGGATCCGCTTGAGGTTAGGTGAAACACATGAACAAAGTACAGAAAATATGTGTATCTGTTGGTGTGAATGCGTTTGTGTCAAATCAGTGTAATATAGCTGAGTGACTTACCATAGGCCTACGAGATGGGGGGTGAATGACCAGCTGATCATACTTCAGGTATGAGACCATATTCTCTACCACTGCAATACAAGAAACCTGTTAAGTCACTGCCCACTTTCACTAGGGCCAAGACTAGTCATTGTGCATTGTCATTTTGAAAATTGTTTCCTCTTTTCCTCCGTCCCTAATTAACCTTTAGAAATACTTACTGTGCAGTGCTCTTTGCAACGGCAGCAATGTAAATACAATGTAAATGCCCTTCGAAATACAACTGTGAGGTCTGTGCAGTAGCAGTATCATGGAGTTTGCTGTTTCCAGTTGTCCTATAAAAGAATCACCAATGCACATGTGTTTGCAACCACAGCCATTATGCTGGATCAGCTAAATAGGTGGAGTTGAAGGGATGAGAAACTCAATAACCATGTTGGTAGGGGAATAGTGGGACTGATGGTGTCCTGGTTTGGTCCCTCTTTCAGGAGCTGAACGACCTGGCCAGGGACCCTCCTGCACAGTGTTCCGCTGGCCCTGTTGGAGATGACAGTAAGGCCAAACTAAGCACTTTTATTTGAGCGAACATTCTCAACATTGAAACATGTTTCTAACTGTATCTACTTGTTTTCCAGTGTTTCATTGGCAAGCTACAATTATGGGGCCTGTAAGTATAATTTATAAAGTGTTTGCTCGTTGAAGTTGCATTAGTTTTGGCTGGTCAGTGTGTCGTTGACATTTTTGTTTCTTTTCAGAATGACAGTCCATACCAAGGTGGCGTTTTTTTCCTGACCATTCATTTCCCCACAGACTACCCCTTCAAACCACCGAAGGTAATTCTTTTCTCTCCTCTTCCTCTGTTCTATTACAATTAATAGTTTTCTTGATGCATGTAGACGATTGAGGAAGTATGGTTTCCGTTGATCTTATGTAATCATGTGTTTGATTGCTGCTCCAACCTTTTCATTGCAGCTAGCATTCACCACAAGAATTTATCACCCAAATATTAACAGTAACGGCAGCATCTGCCTGGATATTTTGAGATCACAGTGGTCTCCAGCATTAACTATCTCTAAAGGTAGGATGTTTGTTGTTTTTCATGCTTTTGATACACATTTTTACCTTGACTTCATTTCAATTCACATGCCTAAGATCCACTTCTAATACTTGTTTCTAATCTCCTTTTCAGTACTTTTGTCCATTTGTTCTCTCTTATGTGACCCCAACCCTGACGACCCGTTAGTGCCAGAAATCGCCCGTATCTACAAAACAGATACTGAAAAGTAAGTATACTGTAGACCCAGCTTTGTCCTACATTTTGTTCATGAACTGCATACTCTAATATTTGTGAAAAATATTATGCCACTTTTTGATCCGAGACTTGAACGAGATAGGTGCTAAATGATAGTTAATTCCTATAATGTCATATCTTTATAATATAGGACCTTTCCTTCCATATCAGGTATAATAGACTAGCGAGAGAATGGACAGACAAGTACGCTATGCTTTAGGGTAAGACTGCCCTGCATTGTGAAGGGAGTGGACCGTGTGTGTGTCTGTGGTGGAGCTTTATGGGTTGTGACCAGGGGAGAAGGACTCCTCTCCCTTCTCATTGAAGCCACGAAGTTCAAGGCCGACCGTGGTACTGCAGGCATTGTTTGCAGAAAACAAGACCCCCCCCCTTGGTTGTGGTTATAGTGAAGTGGAAAATGAATTTTTTTGTGTAAATAAAAATATAATTTTTGATGACAATCATGGCACCAATAATTACTTTTACTACACCAGGTGTATTTCCTGAATATTTTAAAATCGTACACAGGTTATGAGGATAATTTTATAGCTAATGGCAGCCTGCAGTACCCCGGTCGGCCTTCAATTTGAGATACTCAATGAGAGGGGGCAGCACTGAGCTAGCCTGCAACGTCACTTCCCGGTGTAGCTCAAACTGCATGTTATGTCTACATAAATCTCTGACATGAGACGCCATCGCAACTGATTTATTTGACTTCAAATGCGGGAATGAGTGGTGTCATGCGATCAATAGCTTTGGCCAGACATTTTTTTGTGGGTGGGCCTGCAGAAATGTGAGTGGGCCCCAAAAAACATAACGTCTAACTTCCTGCAATTCTACACATTTTGTCATTGGGTAGAGAGGAAACTGTGCCATTTTATAGCTAATCTCATGCTATTCTATACATTTTGCCATGAGGTTGAAATAATTTTGCATTTGAAAGCTAATTAAAGTTAAAGTATAAGTGTGACTGTGATAAAGGCACTGGATTATGAGCTGTCTTGTTTGCTAATGAAGTAAGCAGTGGCATGGTGCATATAGCCATAGAAGCACAGTGGTTTCTGCCTCAATGCAGTCATATTCTTGGCTTATTAGTGGTGTGGCTTTCAGTTAAATGTCATTCCAGTTCATCTGAATGTCATTCCAGTGCATTGCTTGCTATGAATTCTATCTGATGGTGTTTGCATGTTTAGGTAAGAAGACAAATGTCCTGTTTGGAACACTAACAAGTAGAGAGCATTCAAAAAATATACACAGTACCAGTCAAAAGTTTGGACACCTACTCATTCGAGCGTTCTTTTTTATTCTTTACTATTTTCTATATTGTAGAATAATTGTTTAGACATCAAAACGAAAACAACACATATGGAATCATGTAGTAACCAAAAAAGTGTTAAACATATATTTGAGATTCTTCAAAGTAGCCACCCTTGATGACAGCTTTGCACAATCGGCATTCTCTCAACCAGCTTCATGAGGTAGTCACCTGGAATGCATTTCAATTATCACGTGTGCCTTGTTAAAAGTTAATTTGTGGAATTTCCTTCCTTAATGCGTTTGAGCCAATCAGTTGTGTTGTGACAAGGTAGGGGTGGTATACAGACGATAGCCCTATTTGGTAAAAGTCCAAGTCTGTATTATGGCAAGAACAGCTCAAATAAGCAAAGAGAAATGACTGTCTGTCCTTTGGTCTAATGAGACCAAATTTGAGATTTTTGGTCCCAACCGCTGTCTGTGTGTGGTTCTCACCATGAAGCATAGAGGAGGTGTGATGGTGCTTTGCTGGTGACACTCTCAGTGATTTATTTAGAATTCAAGACACTTTTAAAAATGTATTTTTTCAACTTTTACCCCTGTTTCTCCCCAATTTCGTGGTGTCCAATTGTCTCATCGCTGCAACTCCCATACAGTCTTGGGAGAGGCGAAGGTCGAGAGCCATGCGTCCTCCTAAAGACAACCGAACCAAACCGCACTGCTTCTTGACACAATGCCTGCTTAATCTGGAAGCCAGCCAGACCAACGTGTCGGAAGAAACGCCGTACAACTGGTGACCATGTCAGCGTGCATGCACCCGGCCCGCCACAGGAGTCGCTAGAGCGCGATGGGACAAGGACATCCCTGTTGGCCAAACCCTCCCCTAACCCGGACCACGCTGGGCCAATTGTGCGTCGCCCCATGGGTCTCCCGGTCGCAGCCGGCTGTGACAGAGCCTTGACTCGAACCAGGATCTCTAGTGGCACAGCTAGCAACTGCGATGCAGTGCCTTGGACCACTGCACCACTCGGGAGGGCCCAAGATACACTTAACCAGCATGGCTACCACAGCGTTCTGTGACCCAAAACACACCTCCAGGCTGTGTAAGGGCTATTTGACCAAGAAGAAGAGTGATGGAGTGCTGGATCAGATGACCTGGCCTCCACAGTCACCCGACCTCAACCCAATTGAGATGGTTTGGGATGAGTTGAACCGCAGAGTGAAGGAAAAGCAGCCAACAAGTGCTCAGCAAATGTGGGAACTACTTCAAGACTGTTAGAAAAGCATTCCTCATGAAGCTGGTTGAGATAATGCCAAGAGTGTGCAAAGCAGTCAAGGCAAAGGGTGGCTACTTTGAAGAATCTCAAGTGTAAAATGTATTTTGATTTGTTTTAACACTTTTTGTTTTTGGTTACTCCATGATTCCATATGTTATTTCATAGTTTTGATGTCTTCACTATTATTCTCCAATGTAGAAATAGGAAAAATAAAGAAAAATCATTGAATGAGTAGGTGTCCAAACATTTGATTGGTACTGTGTGAGATGTATACCAAACATTAGGAACATCTACCTAATATTGAGTTGCACCCCCCCTTTTGCCTTCAATATGTCAGGGCATGGACTCGACAAGGTGTCCAAAGCTTTCCACAGGGATGCTGACCCATGTTGACTCCAATGCAGTTGTCAAGTTGGCTGGATGTTCTTTGGGTGGTGGACCATTCTTGATACACACTGGAAACTGTTGTGTGGGAAAACCCAACAGCGTTTCAGTTATTAACACAAACTGTTGCGCCTGGCACCTACTACCACCCTCTGAATTGCACACACACAATCCATGTCTCAAGGCTTAAAAATCCTTTTACAAGTCTCCTCCCCTTCATCTATACTGTTTTGAAGTGGCTTTAACAAGTGACATCAATAAGGGATAATAGCTTTCACCTGCATTCACCTGGTCAGTCTGTAATGTAAAGAGCAGGTGTTCTTAATGTTTTGTACACTGCGTGTATATACACTGAACAAAAATATAAACGCAACATGCAAAGATTCTACTGAGTTTTGCTAACCTCTCTGGATTAAAACCTAATTATATGTGCTATATTATGCATGGGATCACTAAAAGAAATTACATTTTACATTACTGTGTAGTTTACCAATAAAATGGTCTAACGGGGATGTGGACATACTCAGTATACATATCCCAAAAGAAAGAAATTATCTCACTCCAATAAATGTTTATAGAAAGTTAGCAAAAATAGATAAGATCTTGCGACCATGGAAAGGAAAATGCCTGTCTATTTGTGGAAAAATCACCCTGATTAACTAGTCATATCACACTTTACCTATTTGCTTATGGTTTTGCCTACACCTAGTGACCTGCTTTTTAAATTATATGAACAAAAAATATTCAATTTTATTTGGAATGACAAGCCTATTTATATAACGAATATGAATTAGGAGGGCAGAAATGATTAAATATTAAAGCATTAGATGTCACTAAAGGCATCAGTCATACAAAAGTTATACTTCAATCCAAACTGGTTCTTTTGTAAATTGGTAGGAATGTCTCACCCCATCTTCAAGAATACATTATACAACTGCTCACTTTCGGTTATTTAAAATCAAAATAATTTCCAAAATATCGTCATATTTTAAAACGAGCTTTAGAAAGTTGGTTGCAATTTCAGTTAATCCACCTGAAAAGACAGAACAAATAATACAACAAATATTGTGGTTAAACTCAAATATACTAATTGATAAAAAAAATCGATGAAATGTTTTAAAGGTATAATTTTAGTGAATGAAATCATAAATAGGACTGGTGGAGTTGTCACACATGCAGCTAACACAGACATGGGAATGTCTGCTCTACCCAAAATTACAACCAACTTATTGCAGCATTACCACAAAAATGGAAGAGGCAAGTGGAAGGGGAAAAAAGTAAGGAACTTGTCTGGCGGCCCTGCATTAAAGAACATAAATGGTTAAAGAAAAGTGTGATAAATACAAACATATACCAATTTAAGGACCAAAAGATTAACAGCTGTGCCAAATACATTGCAAAATAGTTGGGAAGAGATTTTTGATGTTCCCATTTCATGGCAAAGGGTTTATGAATTGATACGCAAAACACCGGATTCAAAACATTTTCAATTTAAATTCCTGTACAAAATTATTGCGGGATACATTCTTCCCAGCTCTGCAGATTTTGCTGTGAGGCAGTCATTAGATAATTTATTTTGATACTGTCCATATGTAGCTTGTTTTTAGTTACAGGTCCAGGAATGGCTGAAGAATTGCAACATTTACCTAGAACTAATGCTGCAGATGGCAACACTGGGTGACTTGAAAAGCCATAGTCAAATCGATCAATAATATAATCATTAATTTAGCAAAAATGTTTATTTTAATTTACAATCTGTAGAAGCTATGAGAATAGAAAGGTTCAGTGCTGTTGTGAAGCATCACAGCACAGTTGAAAAATATTTGGCAAATAGAAATCCAAAATGGATGGTGATGGGAGGGGTTGAATGGAGCTGAAGGGTGGGACTAATAACAACAAGATAACAAATGTAAAACATACAGGGTCTGTAAAATGTATATAGGTTCAGAAATGTTGTGAAATAGCACAGTTACAAATAGAAATCCAAAATGGATGGTGATGGGAGGGGTTGAATGGAGCTGAAGGGTGGGACTAATAACAACAAGATAACAAATGTAAAACATACAGGGTCTGTAAAATGTATATAGGTTCAGAAATGTTGCGAAATAGCACAGTTACAAATAGAAATCAAACTGGATGGACATCAGAAATAGAGGAAGGACTAAAAACAAACAAAATATAATGATTGTAAAATAGATTGTCTAAAAATGTGTATAATAAGTATAAACTGAAGGTAGAAGCCTAAGTGTTGTTTATTAGTTTACTCCAATTGGGGGAAGGGTGGTAGGGTTTGCAGGGAATATGAAAGGTATATATATATATATACACACACATTTTTTTTTAAATATACCTTTCATATTCCCTGCAAACCCTACCACCCTTCCCCCAATACACACAGTGCCTTGCGAAAGTATTCGGCCCCCTTGAACTTTGCGACCTTTTGCCACATTTCAGGCTTCAAACATAAAGATATAAGACTGTATTTTTTTGTGAAGAATCAACAAGTGGGACACAATCATGAAATGGAACGACATTTATTGGATATTTCAAACTTTTTTAACAAATCAAAAACTGAAAAATTGGGCGTACAAAATTATTCAGCCCCTTTACTTTCAGTGCCGCAAACTCTCTCCAGAAGTTCAGTGAGGATCTCTGAATGATCCAATGTTGACCTAAATGACTAATGATGATAAATACAATCCACCTGTGTGTAATCAAGTCTCTGTATAAATGCACCTGCACTGTGATAGTCTCAGAGGTCTGTTAAAAGCGCAGAGCATCATGAAGAACAAGGAACACACCAGGCAGGTCCGAGATACGGTTGTGAAGAAGTTTAAAGCCGGATTTGGATACAAAAAGATTTCCCAAGCTTTAAACATCCCAAGGAGCACTGTGCAAGCGATAATATTGAAATGGAAGGAGTATCAGACCACTGCAAATCTACCAAGACCTGGCCGTCCCTCTAAACTTTCAGCTCATACAAGGAGAAGACTGATCAGAGATGCAGCCAATAGGCCCATGATCACTCTGGATGAACTGCAGAGATCTACAGCTGAGGTGGGAGACTCTGTCCATAGGACAACAATCAGTCGTATATTGCACAAATCTGGCCTTTATGGAAGAGTGGCAAGAAGAAAGCCATTTCTTAAAGATATCCATAAAAAGTGTTGTTTAAAGTTTGCCACAAGCCACCTGGGAGACACACCAAACATGTGCAAGAAGGTGCTCTGGTCAGATGAAACCAAAATTGAACTTTTTGGCAACAATGCAAAACGTTATGTTTGGCGTAAAAGCAACACAGCTCATCACCCTGAACACACCATCCCCACTGTCAAACATGGTGGTGGCAGCATCATGGTTTGGGCCTGCTTTTCTTCAGCAGGGACAGGGAAGATGGTTAAAATTGATGGGAAGATGGATGGAGCCAAATACAGGACCATTCTGGAAGAAAACCTGATGGAGTCTGCAAAAGACCTGAGACTGGGACGGAGATTTGTCTTCCAACAAGACAATGATCCAAAACATAAAGCAAAATCTACAATGGAATGGTTCAAAAATAAACATATCCAGGTGTTAGAATGGCCAAGTCAAAGTCCAGACCTGAATCCAATCGAGAATCTGTGGAAAGAACTGAAAACTGCTGTTCACAAATGCTCTCCATCCAACCTCACTGAGCTCGAGCTGTTTTGCAAGGAGGAATGCGAAGAAATGTCACTCTCGATGTGCAAAACTGATAGAGACATACCCCAAGCGACTTACAGCTGTAATCGCAGCAAAAGGTGGCACTACAAAGTATTAACTTAAGGGGGCTGAATAATTTTGCACGTCCAATTTTTCAGTTTTTGATTTGTTAAAAAAGTTTGAAATATCCAATAAATGTCGTTCCACTTCATGATTGTGTCCCACTTGTTGTTGATTCTTCACAAAAAAATACAGTTTTATATCTTTGTTTGAAGCCTGAAATGTGGCAAAAGGTCGCAAAGTTCAAGGGGGCCGAATACTTTCGCAAGGCACTGTATATATATATATATATAAAACAAACACACACCAAAAAAAAAAGAAATGGGGGATAGGAAATGATACAGACAATTACATTGATGGAAGCAACAATCGTTCCGCAATATTAAGCTGATCCACCCCTAAGAAGAAAAAATTAGATTTTACCGAGTTTGGGTTTGTAGAAAAAAAATCTAGCAATTGAAATAAATAAATTAGGCCCTAATCTATGGATTTCACATGACTGGGCAATAGCGCAGCAATTAGTGTGCCTGGGAGGGCATAGGCCCACCCACTTGGGAGCCAGGGCCCTCCACTGGGGAGCCAGGCCCAGCCAATCAGAACGAGTTTTTCCCCACACAGGCTTTAATACAGACAGAAATACTCCTGAGCACCCCCCTCAGACGCTTCCGCATGTTAAGAAGCCAGATGTGGAGGTCTTGGGCTGGCGCGCTTACATGTGGTCTGTGGTTGTGAGGCCGGTTGGATGTACTGCCAAATTCTCTAAAACGACGTTGGAGGCAGCTTATGGTTGAGAAATGAACATTCAATTATCTGGCAACAGCTCTGATGGACATTCCTGCAGTCAACATGCCAATTGCACGCTCCCTCCAACTTGAGACATCTGTGGCATTGTCTTGTGTGTGACAACTGCACATTTTAGTGGCCTTTTATTGTCCCCAGCACAAGGTGCACCTGTGTAATGGCCATGCTGTTTAATTAGCTTCTTGATATGCCACACCTGTCAGGTGGATGGATTATCTTGGCAAAGGAGGAAAATGCTCACTTAACAGGGATGTAATAAAATTTGTGCACAACATTTTAGAGAAACTTTTTGTGCGGAAGGAAAAGTTCTGTGAATTTGTCAACTCATGAAAAATGGGACCAACACTTTACATGTTGCATTTTATTTTTTGTTCAGTGTATATCTTTTTTTTGTTGCTCAATATGATTGGGTGGTCCTGGCTCTTCAGTGGATGGGCCGGGACCACCGCTGCCTTTATACAGTTGATATATACAGTCATTGGTTGTGACAGTGATATTATTGACAGCACTTCAACTAACTCTAGGCAGACATATTTGGCCGCTCTAAATAAATTTGCCTTTGCTTCGGTAGATTTGGGCTTGGTTCTGACGGTATTTCCACTGTCTGGGACTGTTTATATTCCATTTTGGTGGGACTATGGGGGATTTTATGTGTGAACATCGTAGATCTCAAGTTCAACTTGGGTAGTTGGCAACCTGTTGCTGTGTTGTAATGCATGGCGTTCTTGATCTTCACACCCCTTGTCTATTGTGTAATGACAGTCTATTTTCTTTTTGCTGATTTGTTCTATCTCCACAGGTACAACAGAATAGCCCGGGAATGGACTCAGAAGTATGCCATGTGATAATCTGTCATGGTCGTAACAACTTGCATTATAGATGGAATAAACTTTCAATTACTGTAATTCTTTTGCCCATTCGGCCGCAATCCCTTACCATCAGCCAATAACAGTAAATATATTTTTCGCCCATGCTCTTAACAAGGAAAAATGTCTCCATGGCCCCCTTCTTTCCAAAACATGCTAATTGATCAGAACTCTCATTGGAGCATGTATCTGTATAAAGCCAACCACAGCCACTTTGTGAAGAGCTCTTGATTTCTCTAAGTTTGCGCAGAAAGTGCCAACTAAAAGGAATAAGGATTCTCCAAATGTCACAATTTCTGTATTGAGAGGATCAACATGGTGCAATCACATTTTTGTAAGATTTGCCAATATCGTTAGAGAACTGAGGTCTGTGAATATTATACACTTACTCTTAACTGTTTGAATGGAGAATTGCTGAAGTTAGCTATATCTGCAGTAAATAAGGACAAACATTTTATGCATGTTGATAAGATAAATAATTGGTTTATGTGCTGCTGAGAATGAAAAGAGTTGAGAGCAAACGTGTCCACTTTTTAAAGTTTCACCTTTTTTGTTAATCCTTTTCCTTTTGTTGTTTTTAGAACGGGAGCCATTAGTTAATCCATCATCCACAACACTGTTCTCGCTTTTGCACTGAATACGTTATTCAAAGCTCTATGGCTGATCGATCAACTAATAGCTCTGCTATTTAATGGTTACTTTTATTTTTTTTCTCAATAAAGTTGAACAAATAACCCTCTGGTATTCTGGTGTGTTTTGTAACATAACTACTTTTTAAATGTATGAACATGGAGATGCATTGGGACTGTTGTTGTTAGTCTCTTCTGGTTGCACTACAAGTAGAAAACGATATGCTGCTGAGAACCCCTCAACAACTGTGGGGCTATTTATATGCCCCCCATGACTAGAGCAGCTATGGCCTTTCAGATGTAATCGTAGCCATGTCTTTTCCTAGACTCCTTACCTCCATTTAAGCAAATCTTTGAAGACTTGGACTGGTCAGAGCAAGTCCACATCAGTATTGAGATGCACCTGGATGCTGTTCTCTGGATGCTGAATGCCTGCATTTTGAATCCGTAAATGTTTATTTACAGTTTGGTCATTTAGCAGACCTATCCAGAGCGACTTAGATACCCTATTATACTGAATACCAATATAACCTTCATGTAAATTGTTGGTTCCATGTTTCCCAGGAATGTTCCATACGTACCAAAATCATATTTCTCTCAAATTTTGTACACAAATTTAACATCCCTGTTAGTGAGCGTTTCTCCTTTGCCAAGACAATCCATCCACCTGACAGGTGTGGCATATCAAGAAACTGATTAAACAGCATGGTCTTTACACAGGTGCACCTTGTGCCGGGGACAAAATGCCACTGAAATGTGCAGTTTAGTCAAACAACGCAGTGCCACAGACGTCTCACGTTTTGAAGGAGCATGCAATTGGCATGCTGACTGCAGAGAATGTCCACTTCTCTACCATAAGCTGCCTCCAATGTCATTTTAGAGAATTTGGCAGTACGTCCAACCGACCTCACAACCGCGTAAGTAACCACGCCAGGACCTTCATGTCCGGATGGAGGGGATACCAAACAGTAATTCTGTCTAATTTTGTGGGGAATATCCTGATTGGGTGGGCCTCCCAGGCCAATCCATAGATTAGGGCCTAATGAATTTGTTTAAATTGATTTTCCTTGACTAACTGCAAAATCTTTAATTGTTGCATGTTTATTTTTCTGTATAAAATATTGTCCTATTATACAGTGTACAGTCGTGGCCAAAAGTTTTGAGAATGACAAATATTAATTTCCACAAAGTTTGCTGCTTCAGTGTCTAGATATTTTTATCAGATGTTAGTATGAAATACTGAAGTATAATTACAAGTGTCAAAGGATTTTATTGACAATTACATGAAGTTGATGCAAAGAGTCAATATGTGCAGTGTTAACCCTTCTTATGCAAGACCTCTGCAATCTGCCCTGGCATGCTGTCAATTAACTTCTGGGCCACATCCTGACTGATGGCAGCCCAGTCTTGCATAACCAATGCTTGGAGTTTGTCAGAATTGGTTGGCTTTTCTTTGTCCACCCGCCTCTTGAGGATTGACCACAAATTCTCAATGGGATTAAGGTCTGGGGGGGTTTCCTGGACCCAAAATATTGATGTTTTGTTTCCCCAAGCCACTTAGTTATCACTTTTGCCTTATGGCAAGGTGCTCCATCATGCTGGAAAAGGTATTGTTCATCACCAAACTGTTCCTGGATGGTTGTGAGAAGTTGCTCTCTTGTACAATCCCTGTACCTTTTTCAGAATATCAGTCTGTCCCTGATGTTTTTCCTGGAGATAAGTGGCTTCTTTGCTGCCCTTCTTGACACCAGGCCATCCTCCAAAAGTCTTTGCCTCACTGTGCGTGCAGATGTAGTCACACCCGCCTGCTGCCATTCCTGAGCAAGCTCTGTACTGGTGGTGCCCAGATCCCGCAGCTGAATCAACTTTAGGAGACGGTCCTGGCACTTGCTGGACTTTCTTGGGCGCCCTGAAGCCTTCTTCACAACAATTCAACCCGCTCTCCTTGAAGTATTTGAGGATCCGATAAATGGTTGATTTAGGTGCAATATCCTTGCCTGTGAAGCCCTTTTTGTGCCAAACAACGATGACGGCACATGTTTCCTTGCATGTAACCATGGTTGACAGAGGAAGAACAACGATTCCAAGCACCACCCTCCTTTTGAAGCTTCCAGTCTGTTATTCGAACTCAATCAGCATGACAGAGTGATCTCCAGCCTTGTTCTTGTCAACACTCACACTTGTGTTAACGAGAGAATCACTAACATGTCAGCTGGTCCTTTTGTGGCAGGGCTGAAATGCAGTGGAAATGTTTTTTTTTGGGGGGGGGGATACATTCTTTTGCATGGCAGAGGGACTTTGGAATTCATTTGATCGCTCTTCATAACATTCTGGAGTATATGCAAATTGCCATCATACAAACTGAGGCAGCAGACTGAATTAATATGTGTCATTCTCAAAACTTTTGGCCACGACTGTATACAGGTTTTTTTTTCTTTCTCTATAAATAGCCTCAATGTAAACTGATCCTCAATGTCTTACGTTTGTTTTCTTGGAAAGCTTCAATGCTACTATGTTGCATATTCAACTTGTCTAAAAAGCCCCAACAACTGATTTGAGCCAGGCTGTGAATTAACTGCATTGTTTGAATGGAATGTTGGAAGTGAATATGAAAAATGTATGGTATCATTCCTCAAACTGTGTCTAGCTATCAGAACATAGTGGAGATAAAATGCATATCTTAAGAGTTTATCACAGCACTGGCAAACAATGGCTGACCTTTAGACTGTCATAAGATTAATATCCATTCTAGTATTCTAATTCTATGGTCAGATACTTGCCATCTTCCCCCAACTTGTTGTGCAAGTGTGTGAATATGTACGGGCCTTTGTCCACCACTAAGAAGCTGCTAGAATATGGGGAAAAGACATGCGCACACAATGAACAATTTTATTAAAAAAGTATTACAATAGAACCCTTTGACTATACAAAAGTTTCACAGGGTACAGGTATAAATATTGAAGCTCCACACAAAGTGAACCGGTGCTTGCCTATTAAACCTTTGGTTTAGGATTGATCTCAAAATGCCAGTGTTGTCAGGAAAATGTTGGAACAGCTTCAAACTTGGTTGAAACAAATCTTTCAATATCCATCTGATGTCGATAACATAAAGAGGGTTTATGAATCCCAAATGACTCACTGAATACTTAATTTCAAAATGGGAAAGAACAATGCACCGTGGTCTTGAAGCAGAACTTGATAAACTGACTATGAACGTTTGATAACAAAAGTAAATATTACTATAAACAAATGGCTTTCAAAAGTGAGTTTAGACCCTACTTCATACAGACGTCAAGGGGTACGATGGAAAGCTTGTCTACACAGGAATGAACTCAAGGCTATTCAAAAGTGGTTTCTGTACTGTAGTCAAGGCTGAGGGTTGTGCTTTAACAGGCTTCATGATTATTACAATAAACCATTATCATACGTACAAATCACTGGTAGCACCACTTCCATAGGAAATTTAATTGGACTTTGTTGTACATGATACAAGAGCATGTATTAGTGGTTGCTTGGTTTCAATACAAACCACTCAACAGTAACCATTCTATCCATGTGATATTTCCACAGCTACGGGGTCCCTTTATGAGTGGGGGATATATAACGGGCTATCTATCCTTTTGGCAACTACTGCTGTGTATATAGAGGCAATTTTCATTTAATATCATTTATCAGACACTTTTTTCCAAAGTGGCTCACGCCTTGTAAATCAGGGGGTGTTGGAAGTTATTTCTCTCGGGCTTTGCCACGGTCCAGAGTGCCACACTCAAAATGGATTATTTGAATTGGCTGCATTTGACCGCCTTGCTCCAAATGAACTGTAGTGTGGGGAGAACATTTCTGATCATATCATTTTGAATCTAATAATCTCTTAAAATTACAAATGATTAAAAAAGTATTTTCCACATTTATACCAAGCCTCTGAGTTTTCCCCTGAATAAAACACATTCATGATGTTGATTCAAATAGATTACATTCAGGTTTCCTGAAATGTCATTATGCAAACATAACATGCATACTATGTTTACGTATACAAAGCCACTTTCAAAACATTAAAAGTAAGGATATTTAGCATGATGTGTGAGGAGACGAGCTTGCTAGAGTGTCCCTTTCAGAGAGAAATTGTCTGTAGCCTGCTTATAGGAAGTAGAAGCCTCATGAAATCCTGACAAGGTCAGGGCCCTGATGTGTGATTAACCAATCTGGCAGTCACGCTGTGGAGAGCTCCACCCCACTGTCACACACGCCACTGTCCTCCTGTCCGTCCAGCTTCAGATCCTGGACACGTCCTGAGAGACAAGTGGGGGAGGGGGTTAAGGGCAGGTGACATATGCCAGATGATTCTATTTAAATCTTATAAGGTATGCTAGTATATATATATATATATATATATAGTACATTGAGCTTACCTAAGAGCTCTGTGGTGCTTCGGGGAGCTAGAGGAGCCTGCTCCGTTTCACACAGTGCCCCCTGCAGTACTGTCAATGCGGTGGAGTTCTCCACCATCCTGAGTCCCTCCAAAAGGTCCATGACCATTCCCCCGGACACCTACAGACAGGGGCATAGAAGTGTTATTTATCGACCAACTATTGAGTCCAAATTAAACGGAAGTGTTGAAAAAAAAGTCCCCAAGTTTCAATGAGAACATATGAATTCATTTTCTGTGCTGACTTGAATTCAAGGTGGGAGAAATCGGAGTAAAAAAAGAAAGAAGCTATCAATGTGAAATGTATAATCTTACAATGCCTA
Organism: Oncorhynchus nerka; assembly: GCF_034236695.1. Lineage (NCBI taxonomy): Eukaryota > Metazoa > Chordata > Actinopteri > Salmoniformes > Salmonidae > Oncorhynchus > Oncorhynchus nerka. The sequence continues at coordinate 52,434,490 of NC_088401.1, forward strand.
TGTTTCCCCCTCATGTCTTTGTCTGAATGTAGATTAACGTGTCCTGGCACAACACCAGAGAAAAGGAGGAGTATGTTTCCAGAGAAACATCGGCTTTCTTAGGTTGTGTGTGTGTGTACCTCGTAGCTGTCCAGCAGTGTGCTGGCGGGGGAGGGGCTGAGTCTGAAGGCGCTGTTGAGGATGCCCAGCCCCAGCGTGTTTGCCAGGCTCTCCCAGCTCCCCCCCTGGCACTCAAGGGCCTGGCATAATGCCCGCTTTGTGTCTGAGCCCAGGCTCCGCATGTCACCTACAGAAACATGACACCGTTAGCTGTACTCCACAGTGGACAAGAACCAAGATGAGACAGCAGTATATCCCTATGGCTTAGAGATTACAATGAAGGGGGTTGTTTAAACTGAAGTGCAGGAGCCAACCTTGAGGGGGGATGAAGACTGGGATGGTGGTCTCTGGCTTGTACTCTTTGCCATTCAGAATTTCCAACACCTAGAAGTACAAGGAAGAGAGAGAATATTTAGCGAACATTCAAATAGATAAAAATGAAATGTTCTTTCAGCTCGTGAATTCACGTCAGTAGTTTCGTCGTCATAAAATGACATGCATGTTATCTTTAGAGTAAACATGTAAAGGTGTGAGAAAGGACTGTAGCAATATTAGTCAGTTGAGTGAGATACGTGCAAGACGATAGCAGAACATGGAGGAAAATGACTTCCAGAAAACACATCAAAGTGTGTGCATGTGAAACCCACCTCAGGAGTGGCAGCCATGTTAAGAGGAGTCATCCCTGGGATGTAGCCTTCATCCTGCTCCTCTTCCTCATCCACACAGCAGTCATCCTCTCTGAAGAACAGGGGCTCAAAGTTCTCTTTGTGAGGATTGGCACCTAGACATGAAAAGATTGATCAAGTCATGTCTGCCTTTGAGCTAGGACTATATTACCAAAGAGCAGTTACAGAGAAAACAAAGACATCAAACTAAGCCATTTTCACAAAAGGGGACAGTTGAAGAAACTCAGTCATACCTGCAGCCATGAGGAGAGCGGTCAGTTTGACAGAGCCCCGGCCTGCTGCTATGTGGAGAGGGCTGGAGCCGTTGTAGGTGCAGCAGTCCACATCAGCATTCCCCTGCGGAGGGAGAGAACACTGTCAACACACATCTTACACCCAGTGGCGACCCGTCATTCTGACATGAGAAATGACCATCCATGAAGGCTCAAGGTCATTGGCCACAGATAAAATTACGTCAAATCATGTTATCTGTACAGTGGCTCTGATTGGACCTGATCATGTCAACATCATACTTTCAAGAGCTTAGCTAGCAGTCATCATCATGAATCAAGTCGACAATCTACTGGCAAATCCTTTTCAATCCTTGTCACGTGATGATAAATAATGAAGAGAAATTCTAGATAGAACGTATCGGTGCTCATCGGACATTGCACATAAACATTACACAACAAGTTGGAAATCGCAAATTCAACAGTGAGTGGTTTGGAAGGTGAGTCCAAATATGTATTGTATGCTGCTGCATAAATGATGTAATATTCCAGGGAGATATGTATACTGTAGCTAAGAAAGTAATCATCTATACCTCCATGTGGCTCACGCTAATAATTTGGTCCCTTTTCCCCTCTTAATTAGCCTATAGCCTGTTTTAGAGAAATGTAATCATCGAATATTGTAAGAGCTTTCGTTGCTTATATTGCTCCTGTTATCTATCCTACGGTTCTGACTTGGTGTACAGGGAGAATACTGTAAGAACGGCTCATGTCCTGAATTCTGTTGCTGTACATTTCTTTAGTTTGCCCCACCAAGATGTGCATGCTAAAATCGCCACTGCTTACACCCATCCACCGTCACAAGGAAAGGGCTACTTGAGATGTGCTAGTTTGTTACGTTCTAGTTTCACCTTACTAAATACACTCTAGCTCTCCCTTCCAGGTATTGACCAGGCCCAACTCTGCTTAGCCTCAAGATGCCAGCCAGTAGAAAGATGCAGGGTGGTAGGCAAGGCTTCTACGGTACATACCTCCAGTAGCAGGCAGCCTGCCAGGGAGACGTTGTCCAGCTCAGTGGCCAAGTGGAGTGCCGTGCGGCCGCAGCTCCTCTCCTGGCCCTCCACATTGCCCCCGCTCACCAAGAGGTCCCTGAGGGAACATAGGCTATTGGCCAGCACAGCCAGGTGGAGGGAGCAAAATCCTGGAGGACAAAAGCACTGTCATGCTCTAGTTGACTCTTCACTTTCTACTATGCATGTGTCTGTGTGTATAGGAGTGTGTTGTACCTGCTGTGTTGGGGAGGTCCACTAGTTCCACCACCTCTCTGTGTCTTAGTAGAAATCCCACCATCCCTCCCTCCTTCTGCTGAGTGGCCAGGTGTAGAGCTGTGTTTCCGTGGCGATCAGACAGAGTGACATCAGCCCCAGCCAATACGAGGGCCTCGGCCGCCTCCTTTTGCTGGGTTATCACCGCTAGGTGCAAAGGAGTCTGGGATAGAGGGACACAAATATAGGATATTACTGCCTGCTCTGTCACAGACGGACTAAGATCACCACAGAAACACAAGGCTTGTTAGTGTACGTGTTTGTTACCTGGTAGAGGTCATTCCTCATGTTGAGGACCTCCTCTCCAGGCAGGGCAGAGAGCACCTGGGCTAGACTCCTGACTGCGTCTGTCTGGCTGTGGATCACCCCTAGATGGAGACCACTGGAGAAACAGAGGACAAGTCCAGATTGGCATGTGCTACTGGAGAAACTATGCCATATCAGGGTTATATTTCCCATTGGCATCAATGCAAAGCTGAATGCTGATGGACACAAGATGGAAGCAAATCAATGCAGTTAAAAAAGTTAGACAAATGCAGTGAAAGTCGGAGTTATGTTTATGTTATGATTAGGTCTGAAGTGATAGGTTGGGGGGACGTACGTGTCGCCGTTCTCGTCCTGAGCCGTCATGAGGTGGCGCTGTGGAGCCAGCAGGTAATGGACGTCTCCAGTGACGGCGTAATGGAAGAGGGCTTCAGCCTGCCTCTCAGCCACATCCACCAGCCTAGCCTCCAGCATGCATTCTGGACACAAAACCACTGTCATTAACTACCCTGGCCTCCAACACAAACACACAGTTCTACACTGACAAGTACAGTAGTCTGTTTCCTTGTCCAGTGGCCCACTCTGGCTAAACACTATACTAATTTCCCTGTTGGGCACACCGCCAGTCCTGTCCCCTGGTCCTAGCTCCACACCAGCCCCTCTCTCCTCACTTGTCTCCCCAGCAGAGGCATCCTCCTCCGACTGGGCTCGGTCCGCCACCACTGCCCCAGAGGACGGGTCATCGCCCATGTCGCAGTCATCACCGCTGTCCTCCGCTCTGCCCTGTGTAGCTGTGTCGAGGGAACATGGTTGAGCTTCATTCCTATCCTGAACTTAAATGGAATTGCAGACAGACAAACACGCTCACCATGTTTAATGCCCGCCCCGCCACCACTCATGCCAGGGGAAAAGCCAGCGCTATAGCCGGTGCCGTAGTTATTGTAGGTGGAATAGGCCTGGAAGTAACCTAAAAGATAAAACAAAGTTGTTCTTTTTAAGTGGTTTCACATTTCCTTTTAGCCTAAATAGACAGTAAAGCTTTTGAACTTGTACTTCGTCTCGTGTGAAGAACTTTGAGAAATTTCCCATTTGAAGTTTACATGGCTTGTCTCGTTCACCTTAAAATCACATTCCTTCTGTGTAAAAAATAACGACTCATCAGAAACATTTTTGGGTGTACCTCCTCCCCCTGAGCCGGGTCCTCCCCCTGTAGCGGAGCCTCCTCCCCCTGGTCCCCGGTACATGCCCCCTGCTCCACCTTGGCCGCTGTAGTCCTGGAAATTAGGCAGGGTCTTCTGTCTTTTCCTCTGCACCTCTTCCTTATCTGAGGATGAAGACCAGGGGCAAGATGAGCAGATTGACATGACAGTTGACAGAATAGTGGGTTATGTCCAATTTGAACCCCGTGCCATAAGAATGGCACAAACTATAGTGGGTTGGGATAGAGACCAGCATGCACAGGGGGTCTCCAGGACCAGGTCTGGGGGTGTTTCAGACCGGCTCACCTATGATCTGTGGGTGGTAGGTGAAAGGCTTGGGCTCGCTCGTCTCGTTGTCCGATTTACGCTTCAGCTGCACAAACACTGAGGTGGGCTTCTGGAGGTTCAGGTCTCTGTATTTGGGAGTCTTGAAAACAATGGCAAACTGTGGAAAGGAGTGGATATTTTACCAGTGGTTAGGTTATAGTACTGTTACAGGGGAGGACATATAAACAGACTTTATTGTGTGTCACTGACCTGTCGATGGACATCAGTGGGGGAGAAGTCCCCAAAGGCCTCCCATGTCAGCCCTGTCTCGTCATCCTCATAGAAGCGCACCTGGATGTCATCTGTAATGACAGGGGAAAAGGTACACGGTCACAACCCCACTTTCAAACTAGGAGTAAAAGAACAAACTGGTGACGTGAAAGATATTGGAGGATAACAGAAGATGACTAGGAAAAAAATTACTTATTTTAAAACCAACATATTTGCGCATATAGCCTTCAAGGGTTGATGAGAATCTTTCACTTGTCATCGGTCATGGAACCACAAGGAAACGTCAATATCTCTCCAAGATAACAAGGAAGTGGTGCCACCCACTACTGACAGTCCCATAACTACAGAAGTATTTGAATATCCTATTGGAATGTTTTAGCTGCACCGTACATGTCCTTGACAAGAAAACTCAAGTCCTGGGAGAGCTGCTGTGTGTGCAGCTCCAACCCAACACTATTTCAAAGAATCGACTAAAATCGTGATCTTCAGTATGTTTTGTCTGAATGAAGTGTCTTAGAACTGGGCTGAAACAAAAGCCTGAAGGGCTGGAGTAGTATACCACTGATTGACTCTGCAAAGCATGATACTGCGAGTAGACACTCTTACTGACAGTTGTGGCTGCTTTGCGTGGTGTATTGTTGTCTCTACTTTTCTTGCCCTTTGTGCTGTTGTCTGTGCCCAACAATGTTTGTACCCTGTTTTGTGCTGCTACCATGTGCTGCTGCCATGTTGTGTTGCTACCATGCTGTGTTATCATGTGTTGCTGCTATGCTATGTTGTCGTCTTAGGACTCTCTTTATGTCGTGTTGTCTCTCTTGTCATGATGTGTGTTTTGTCCTATATTTTGAATCCCATCCCTGTCCCCACAGGAGGCCTTTTGGGAGGCTGTCATTGTAAAATGAATAAAAAGGTCGAAATAGACTCGAGATGAGGCCCTTTGTTTGGAGGTCAAACAGCAGAGCACAAAAAAAGACGAACTGAGGTCCCAAAAGAGGATCTTGCATTGCAGGGTTGTTGTGCAGATATCTTGGGGTGGTAAATCAGAGATTACCAGTTGATCTCTGTGATTCCTGCCCAGCGAGAATACGATCAAGGGAGGGTCTGAAAACACGATACCGTCATCGGATCTTAGAATGTGCCAATGTTTGTGATTCCCTTAATTTGTTCAGCGCACTTTGAATAGCGGGTAGTTAGAACGCAAGAATGCTTATTTTTGCGAGACTGACCTTGAAAAAGGTCATGTCTCATTTTGCTTTGAATTTTCTCAATGGCAGCATTAATCTGACCATTTTTGTAGCCCCTCTCCTTGAATTTTCTTTCTGTCGAAATCAAAGTGTTTTTGCTAATTCTTTTGATTCGACAGAATTGGCTGAAGGGCAAACTGTTTTTCAAGGCAAGTGGGTGACAACTATCAGCCCACAACAAACTTTTACGATCAGTAGGTTTCCTGTAAAGAGCAGTGTATAGAACATTATCTTCGTATGATGTATTGTCTCCTCTACCTGCAGTTGAAGTCAAAAGTTTATATACACCGTAGCCAAATACATTTAAGCTCATTGTTCACAATTCCTGACATTTAATCCAAGTAACGATTCCCTGTCTTAGGTCAGTTAGGATCACCACGTTATTTAAAAAATGTGAAATGTCAGAATAATAGTAGAGAGAATGATTTAATTCATCTTTTATTTCTTTCATCACATTCCCAGTGGGTCGGAAGTTTACATACACTCAATTAGTATTTGGTAGCATTGCCTTAAAATTGTTTAACTTGGGTCAAATGTTTCGGGTAGCCTTCCACAAGCTTCCCACAATAAGTTGGGTGAATTTTGGCCCACTCCTCCTGACAGAGCTGGTGTAACTGAGTCAGGTTTGCAGGCCTCCTTGCTCGCACACGCTTTTTCAGTTCTGCCCACAAATTGTCTGTGGGATTGAGGTCAGGGCTTTGTGATGGCCACTCCAATACCTTGACTTTGTTGTCCTTAAGTCATTTTGCCACAACTTTGGAAGTATGCTTGGGGTCAAGCATCCATTTGGAAGACCCATTTGCAACCAAGCTTTAACTTCCTGACTGATGCCTTTAGATGTTGCGTCAATATATCCACATACTTTTCCATCCTCATGATGCCATCTATTTTGTGAAGTGCACCAGTCCCTCCTGCAGCAAAGCACCCCCACAACATGATGCTGCCACCCCCATGCTTCACGGTTGGGATGGTGTTCTTCAGCTTGCAAGCATCCCCCCTTTTCCTCCAAACATAACGATGGTCATTATGACCAAACAGTTATATTTTTGTTTCATCAAACCAGAGGACATTTCTCCAAAAAGTACGATCTTTGTCCCCATGTGCAGTTGCAAACCGTAGCCTGGCTTTTTTTAATGGCGGTTTTGGAGCTTCTTCCTTGCTGAGTGGCCTTTCAGGTTATGTCGATATAGGACTTTTTTTTTTAATGTGGATATAGATACTTTTGTACTTGTTTCCTCCAGCATCTTCACAAGGTATTTTGCTGTTGTTCTGGGATTGATTTACACTTTTCGCACCAAAGTACGTTAATCTCTAGGAGACAGAATGCTTCTCCTTCCAGAGCGGTATGACGGCTGCGTGGTCCGATGGTGTTTATACTTGCTTACTATTGTTTGTACAGATGAATGTGGGACCTTCAGGCCTTTCAGGTTATGTCGATAGAGGACTCGTTTTACTGTGGATATAGATACCAGACTTGTGGAGGTCTTGGCTGATTTATTTTGATTTTCCCATGATGTCAAGCAAAAAGGCACTGAGTTTGAAGGTAGGCCTTGAAATACATCCACAGGTACACCTCCAATTGACTCAAATTATGTCAATAGCCTATCAGAAGCTTCTAAAGCCATGACATCATTTTCTGGAATTTTCCAAGCTGTTTAAAGGCATAGTCAATTTAGTGTATAATTTAGTGTAATTTAGTGTAACTTCTGACCCACTGGAATTGTGATACAGTGAATTATAAGCGAAATAATCTGTCTGTAAACAATTGTTGAAAAAATTACTTGTGTCATGCACAAAGTAGATGTCCTAACCGACTTGCCAAAACTATAGTTTGTTAACAAGACATTTGTGGAGTGGTTGAAAAACGAGTTTTAATGACTCCAACCTAAGTGTATGTAAACTTCCGACTTCAACTGTACTTGCCCTTTGTGCTGTTGTCTGTGCCCAATAATGTTTGTACCATGTTTTGTGCTGCTACCATGCTGTGTTTTCATGTGTTGCTGCCATGCTATGTTGTTGTCTTAGGCCTCTCTTTATATAGTGTTGTGGTGTCTCTCTTGTCGTGATGTGTATTTTATCCCAGCCCCCGTCCTCACAGGAGGCCTTTTGGTAGGCTGTCATTTTAAATAAGAATTTGTTCTGACTTGCCTTGTTAAATAAAGGTTAAATAAAATAAATAAATAAAAAGGTAGAAATAGACTTGAGATTAGGCCTTTTGTTTGGTGGTCAAACAGCAGAGCCCAAAAAAAGACTTGAACTTCTGTCCCAAGAGAGGATCTTGCATTGCAGGTTTGTTGACGTTTTGCCAACAGGCCAATACGGCTAAAACAAAAAAGGTAGAGAGAGGACAATACACCGCTATAAACCTCCTTCTTGAACAGTCTGACGATGTCACACAGAACTAAGAGCCGGAGAGATAATGCTTCAGACGACGTGTTGCTTCAGACTATGTGTGGACTACATGTTGCTTCAGACTGCGTGTCGACTACGTATTGCTTCAGACTACGTGTCGACTACGTATTGCTTCAGACTACGTGTCGACTACGTATTGCTTCAGACTACGTGTCGACTACGTATTGCTTCAGACTACGTGTCGACTACGTATTGCTTCAGACTACGTGTCGACTTCGTATTGCTTCAGACTACGTGTCGACTTCGTATTGCTTCAGACTACGTGTCGACTTCGTATTGCTTCAGACTACGTGTTGACTTCGTATTGCTTCAGACTACGTGTTGACTACGTATTGCTTCAGACTACGTGTTGACTACGTATTGCTTCAGACTGCGTGTTGACTACGTATTGCTTCAGACTACGTGTTGACTTCGTGTTGCTTCAGACTACGTGTTGACTTCGTGTTGCTTCAGACTACGTGTTGACTACGTGTTACATTTACATTTACATTTAAGTCATTTAGCAGACGCTCTTATCCAGAGCGACTTACAAATTGGTGCGTTCACCTTAAGACATCCAGTGGAACAGCCACTTTACAATAGTGCATCTAAATCTTTTAAGGGGGTGAGAAGGATTACTTTATCCTATCCTAGGTATTCCTGAAAGAGGTGGGGTTTCAGGTGTCTCCGGAAGGTGGTGATTGACTCCGCTGTCCTGGCGTCGTGAGGGAGTTTGTTCCACCATTGGGGGGCCAGAGCAGCGAACAGTTTTGACTGGGCTGCGCGGAAACTGTACTTCCTCAGTGGTAGGGAGGCGAGCAGGCCAGAGGTGGATGAACGCAGTGCCCTTGTTTGGGTGTAGGGCCATTTCTGCCCATCTTCAATAGTAGGCTATTTTCACAGACCCCTTTTGGCTACTTTCAGAACTACTGGCTAAAAAGTATACAAAAGTACCGGATAATATCTTTAAGTTGAACGCACTAACTGTAGCTAAGTCATTCTGGAGAAGAGCTCCTGCTAAATTACTTAAATGTAAATGAAGTGTAAAATGAACCCTCACCCCTTTCAGATTAAACTATTTAATTCCAAACATTTCCTTCATATTAATCAGATTGCATTATATCTGTAAACATTCCTTGCATCCATTATTTTATTTAACTAGGCAAGTCAATTAAGAACAAATTCTTATTTTCAATGACAGCCTACCAAGAGGCAAAACACCTCCTGTGGGGACAGAGGCTAGGATTAAAAATGTAAATGTGGGACAAAACACACATCACGACAAGAGAGGCACCACAAGCCCACAACACGACATAAAGAGAGACCTAAGACAACGCCACAACATGGCAGCAGCACAACATGGTACAAACATTGTTAGGCACAGACAAAAGCACAAAGGGCAAAAAGGTAGAGAAAACAATACAACTGTCAGTAAAAGTGTCCATGATTGGGTCTTTGAATGTAGAAATGGTGATAAAACAGTCAATTGTTTGTGTTTTTTGCAGCTCGTTCCAGTCGCTATCTTGAAGCGAACTGAAAAGAGGAGCGAAACTGGGATGTGTTCGCTTTGGGGACCTTCACAGAATGTGACTGGCAGAACGAGTGCTGTATATGGAAGATGAGGGTATTAGTAGGTATCTCAGAGGGGAGTGAGGCCGAATAAGGTTTTTATAAATAAACATCAACCAGTAGGTCTTGCGCCAGGTATACAAATATGTCCAGTTTACAGAGGAGTATAAAGTGCAAAGACGAGTCCTATAAGGTGCATTGGTGGAAAATCTGATGTCCCGAATGGTAAAGAACATCTAGTCTATCAAGCATAGTCACTTTAATAACTCTACCTACATATTACCTCAACTAACCAGTGCCCATTGACTCTGTACCGGTGCCCCCTGTATATAGCCTCGCTATTGTTATTTTACTGCTGCTCTTTATTTATTTGTAACTTTTTTTCTTCTGATTATTATTATTATTTTATTTTTTTACTGCATTTTTGGTTAGGGGGCTTCTAAGTAAGCATTTCACTATATGGCTACACCGCGGTTGTATTTGCCGCACGTGACATAACATTTGATTTCATCTGTAAATTATGTCTCCGTAATCTAGCATGGGTAAAAATTAATCAGGATTAGTTAGTATTATCTAGCTACTAGAAAGTTAAACCGATTGGTGGTGGCTGTCTAATTTAGCTACAAATTAAAAACCCAACAATGTAACATATTTAGCTAACGTTAAATATCTTGAACGTTTGCCTTGGCTGTTGCAACCTGGATTGTTAACGCCAGTCAATGTGGCTAGCAAATCTCTACCTTTTTGGTACAATGCTGGCTAACTACAATATCTTTAAGTAACTAGTTGTGTTTAACTTTACAAATTGCATTTGGCTATAGCTAGCTCCCTAGTTAACGTTACACCTTGATGTACATTTATGCCACAGCCTATTTATCCTCAATGTAATGGCGTCATGTTGCTGCGGCAAGTCAGCTAGCTACTGTAGCTACATCACGTTAGCTATCTAGCATACTAAAATAAGTTACTTGGCTGTCAATGATCATTGGCAAATCAAGTTGTTCAATAATCAGATAATTCAACATTAAAATGTGAACATGTGATTTCTCATGTCATTAATGACAGGAATAGCTAAATTGCCAATGTAACGTGAGTCGGCTAACGACGTTACTAGCCAACGTAGCTCGTTAACGTTACTCAACTAACAGTTTAACGTTAGCTAAGCTAACAACAGTTAGCCATCTTTAGTTTGTTGGCCAGCTAACGTGCGTTATGTTGACAACGCACGTTAGCTGGCCAACAAACTAAAGATGGCTAACTGTTGTGTTGCTTCAGACTACGTGTTGCTTCAGACTACGTGTCGACTACGTGTTGCTTCAGACTACGTGTTGCTTCAGACTACGTGTTGACTACGTGTTGCTTCAGACTACGTGTTGACTACGTGTTGCTTCAGACTACGTGTTGACTACGTGTTGCTTCAGACTACGTGTTGACTACGTGTTGCTTCAGACTACGTGTTGCTTCAGACTACGTATTGCTTCAGACTACGTGTCGACTACGTGTTGCTTCAGACTACGTGTTGCTTCAGACTACGTGTTGCTCCAGACTACGTGTTGCTTCAGACTACGTGTTGCTCCAAACTACGTATTGCTTCAGACTACGTGTCGACTACGTGTTGCTTCAGACTACATGTTTACTACGTATTGCTTCAGACTACATGTTTACTACGTATTGCTTCAGACTACATGTTGACTACGTGTTGCTTCAGACTACGTGTTGACTACGTGTTGCTTCAGACTACGTGTTGACTACGTGTTGCTTCAGACTACGTGTTGCTCCAGACTACGTGTTGCTTCAGACTACATGTTTACTACGTATTGCTTCAGACTGCATGTTGACTACGTATTGCTTCAGACTGCGTGTTGACTACGTGTTGCTTCAGACTGCGTGTTGACTACGTGTTGCTTCAGATTACGTGTTGACTACGTGTTGCTTCAGACTACGTGTTGACTACGTGTTGCTTCAGACTACGTGTTGACTACGTATTGCTTCAGACTACGTGTTGACTACGTATTGCTTCAGACTACGTGTTGACTACGTGTTGCTTCAGACTACGTGTTGACTACGTGTTGCTTCAGACTACGTGTTGACTACGTGTTGCTTCAGACTACGTGTTGACTACGTGTTGCTCCAGACTACGTGTTTACTACGTATTGCTTCAGACTGCATGTTGACTACGTATTGCTTCAGACTACGTGTTGCTTCAGACTACGTGTTGACTACGTATGGCTTCAGACTACATGTTTACTACGTATTGCTTCAGACTACGTGTTGACTACGTATTGCTTCAGACTACGTGTTGACTACGTGTTGCTTCAGACTACGTGTTGACTACGTGTTGCTTCAGACTACGTGTTGGCTACGTGTTGCTTCAGACTACGTGTTGGCTACGTGTTGCTTCAGACTACGTGTTGACTACGTGTTGCTCCAGACTACGTGTTGCTTCAGACTACATGTTTACTACGTGTTGCTTCAGACTGCATGTTGACTACGTGTTGCTTCAGACTACGTGTTGACTACGTGTTGCTTCAGACTACGTGTTGACTACGTGTTGCTCCAGACTACGTGTTGCTTCAGACTACGTTATCTTCATGATAACGGTGATAAATCACACTCGGGATCATAGATGACAAATCCATTCCAGTCACATACTGTACCTTTCTGGACCTTGTCACAGAGCAGGTAGACCTCTTCTCCTCCTGTCACACAGCCAGCTGTGCGGTCCATCCGCACAATCTTCAGGTTGGATGCATTAGGAGCTTCTACAAACAGAATAAGGGAACTCAGATCTTCTGTTTAGTGCAGGCAGAATACCATTACTTCTCATTTATTGACAGCTAATAGGTACAGTTCCTTCAGAAAGTATTCTACCACCCTAACATTTTGTTTTATGACAGGCTGAATTCAAAATGGTTTAAAAAATATCTACACACAATACCCCATAACGACAAAGTGAAAACGTGTTTTTTAATTTTTTAGAAATGTTTGTTTTCACACCCGAGTCAATACTTTGTAAAAGCACCTTTTGCGGCGATTACAGCTGTGAGTCTCTAACAGCTTTCCACACTTGGATTGTGCAACATTTACCCATTACTATTTTCAAAATTGGTTGTTGATCATTGATAGAAAACCATTTTCAGGTCTTGCCATAGATTTTCAAGCAGATTTTAGTCAAAACTGTAACTCGGACACTCAGGAACATGTCTTCTTGGTAAGCAACTCCAGTGTACATTTGGCCTTGTGTTTAAGGCTATTGTCCTGCTGAAGGGTGAATTAATCTGTCAGTGTCTGGTGGAAAGCAGACTGAACCAGGTTTTCCTCTAGGATTTTGCCTGTGCTTAGCATCACTCCGTTTATTTTTTTATCCTAAAAAAACTTCCCAGTCCTTAATGTTTAAAAGCATACCCATAACATGATGCAGCCACCACTATGCTTGAAAATATGGAGAGTGGTACTCAGTAATGTGTTGTATTGGATTTGCCCCAAACATAACACTTTGTATTCAGAACAAAAAAGTGAATTGCTTTTCCACATTTTTGCAGTACTACTTTAGAGCCTTGTTGCAAACAGAATGAATATATTTATTCTGTACAGGCTTCCTTCTTTTAACTCTGTCAATTAGGTTAGTATTGTGGAGTAACTACAATGTTGTTGCTCCAGCCTCCATTTTCTCCTATCACAGCCATTAAACTCTAACTGTTTGTAGTGATTGGGTGTATTGATATAAGTGTAGTTAATAACTTCACCATGCTCAAAGGGATATTATTTTTCATTTATTTTGTGTGTGAATTTTACCCCCCTTTTCTCCACAATTTCGTGGCTTCAAATTGTTAGTAGCTACTATCTTGTCTCAATGCTACAACTCCCGTACGGGCTCGGGAGAGACGAAGGTCGAACGTCATGCGTCCTCCGATACACAACCCAACCAAGCCGCACTGCTTCTTAACACAGCGCGCATCCAACCCGGATGCGTATGTGTGGGGTACATAGAGTCAGTCATTCAAAAATCATGTTAAACACTATTATTGCACACAGAGTGGATCCATGCAAATGTTTACTCCTGAACTTATTTAGGTTTGCCATATCAAAGGGGTATAATACTCAGCTTTTCATTTTTAATACATTTGTAAACGTTTCTAAAAACATTTTTCTCTTTGACATTATGTGTATGCCAGTGACAAAAATCAAAATGTAATTCATTTTAAATTCAGGCTGTAACAAACAAAATGTGGAAAAAGTTAAGAGGTGTGAATACTTTGAAGGCACTGTAACGAAAACACTTTTGTCTTTACTGTGCATGATTCATATTGGATTCCTTGTAAATCCTTGAAATTGCCATTGTTATCAAACTGGAACCACTATTTTATTTGTTTCTCTTCAAAAATATTTTCTAATTTCAAAAAACCACAGAGACAACAAATGTGAAAAAAAAAGACTTGACACAAACTGTGTGGATGCTTTCACACAGTAAAGGGCAGGCATCAAAATGAAATTGAAGGCCTAGTTTCAGCCTGCGAGAGGAAGCCGAGTAAGAAACGTGACGTAGCGGAAGAACAGAGCTAGGAAAATGAAACCAGTGCACACTGATGTGGTTTTTACTTCAATACCTCTTAAACTCAGTGACTAATTACATGAATTCAGTATTGAGAGGCACAAGAATGGTTCTATTCATTTGTTCAAACAGTAGTTCCTTCCTGAGCTTCATTAAGCTGAGGCACTACTGGGTACTATGTAGCCTAATATGGTGTGTGTCTATGGTGAGGTGGGGGACCTTTGTCATAGATGGACTTCGTGAAGGGTAATGGAACATCCTTCACTGATAATGTAAAGAAGAAACAAAATGGTGGAGCACAGACAGTTCTTATTGGGTCATGGCTAAAGACTGTTTCCGCTAGCTAGCTAGAACCGTTGTCTTGTTGGGGTCACAGCACACTGGGAAACACGGCACTAATGGCCTAATCTTTTTTTTCATAAATCATGCATTGATGTCAACGGGCACATTTTCACAAGAACTGTAGTTGATTTGGCGCTTAGTGACAAGGTGGCTGTTAGTGGACTTACTGCTGTCGAAAATGGGGTCTGATATGACGGGGTCCAGTCTACGGGAGAAGCCCCCGTCACTATCTGGGAGGAAGACTGTGAACATGAGGCGCACCACACTTAGGTCCATCTCTTTAGCCTGCTTGGTTGCTGCACTGCAGATCATGCTTCTCTGGTGATCTGAAGGCAGACAGACACACACACACACACGAAGTTTGAGTGTGAAGTTGGCGATGCGTATATATTCATATATATGCAAAACAACAAATATTCAATATTCTTAGTGCTCTGCAGAAATACATTAATTCAATCAAATTGTCTTAAAGGTGACTGACCAGTGAGCTCCCGGGGAATGCGAACCTCTCCCTGGATGGCGTCTATCTCGGGGTGGATGACAATGCCACAGTTGTAGCCCACCCTGTAGGCCTCAGTCATGCGGTCCTCCAGTGTCTTAATCACATTCTTCTTGGTCACATGGAGGATGCCCAGGTTGGGAAAACTGTCACAAGGAATGTCTGATTTACATGTGGTACGTTTTTAAGAATTACTGCAAGATACAACACCATAAGGTCAATTCAAGTTAGATGGGGAAACCCTAAGTCAGAAATCACATCATTACATATGATCTCAAAGGAAGGATCCATAATGGTCCTATAGGATGTCCAGACATTTCTGCAATGTTGTCAATAAGCAAACAGTTAAAGGTGTTAAACATACTCATTTACCGGTAAGCTAACTGGTTCTGTCGGTGGTGTGTGTTAGGGCTGTGAAGATCATGGCATTTTGGTTAATGGTTTGCAAAATTAAGGCAGGTAAATCTTCTGTCCTCAAGTGGGTCAATCTATCACGTGCAGTGGTCATGCCTCTGGGTTATGTACATAGACCTGACGTTTGCTAGCCTATTTGATCTCAAATTCGTTTTTTATAACATTTATAATTCACTTTTGCTTATACAGTGCATTCGGAAATATTCAGACCCCTTGACTTTTTCCACATTTTATTACGTTACAGTCTTATTCTCAAATTGATTGTTCCCTCATCAATCTACACACAATATCCCCTAATGACAAAACAAAAACAAGTTTTTAGAAATGTTCGTACTTTTTTTTAACAAAAAAATAAATATGACATTTACAAGTATTCAGACCCATTACTCAGTACATTGTTGAAGCACCTTTGGCAGGGATTGCAGCCTCGAGTCTTCTTGGGTATGGCACTACAAGCTTGGCACACCTGTATTTGGGGAGTTTATACCATTCTTCTCTGCAGATCCTCTCAAGCTCTGTCAGGTTGGATGGGGAGCGTCGATGAACAACTATTTTCAGGTCTCTCCAGAGATGTTAGATTGGGTTCATGTCCGGGCTTTGGCTGGGCCACTCAAGGACATTCAGAGACTTGTCCCGAAGCCACTCCTGCGTTGTCTTGGCTGTGTGCTTAGGGTCGTTGTCCTGTTGGAAGGTGAACCTTCGCCCCAGTCAGAGGTCCTGAGCAGGTTTTCATCAAGGATCTCTCTGTACCTTTCTCCCTTCATCTTTCCCTCGATCCTGACTAGTCTCCCAGTCCCTGCCTCTGAAAAACATTTTCACAGCATGATGCCATCACCACCATGCTTCACCGTAGGGATGGTGCCAGGTTTCCTCCAGATATGATGTTTGGCATTCAGGACAAACAAATCAATCTTGGTTTCATCAGACCAGAGGATCTTGTTTCTCATGGTCAGAGTCCTTTAGGTGCCTTTTGGCAAACTCCAAGTGGGCTGTCATGTAACTTTTTCCTGGGGAATGGCTTCTGTCTCGCCATTCTACCATAAAGGCCTGATAGGTGGAGTGCTGCAGAGATGGTCGTCCTTCTGGAAGGTTTTCCCATCTCTGCAGAGGAACTCTTGAACTCCGTCAGAGTGACCATTGGGTTCTTGGTCACCTCCCTGACCAAGGCCCTTCTCCCCTGATTGCTCAGTTTGGCCGGGCGGCCAGCTCGAGGGAGAGCCTTGGTGGTTCCAACTTTCTTCCATTTAAGAATGACGGAGGCCACTGTGTTCTTGGGGACCTTCAATGCTGCAGACATTTTTTGATACCCTTCCCCAGATCTGTGCCTCGACACAATCCTGTCTCGGAGCTCTATGGACAATTCCTTTGACCTCGTTGCTTGGTTTTTGCTCTGACATGCACTGTCAACTGTGGGACCTTATATAGACAAAAATGTCAAATAACCTGTTTTAACTTTGTCACGATGGGTTATTGTGCATAAATTGACGATTAAATGTATTTAAAATGTTATCAATTTTAGAATAAGGCTGTAACGTAACGAAATGTGGAAAAAGTCAAGGGGTCTGAATACTTTGCTGAATGCACTGAAAATGTCCACACACACACCAATAATGACATTGGATAGCTAAATTCAGCAGACAGAGTGGCGATTCAGGTCGGATTTTGGCATATTTTTACATCTTTACAAACCAGAGAATTATGTGCGCTGCAGCTGGCTACAGCAGCATCTAAGGGAGTGTGCATTTTGAAGAACAGGGTGTGCCAAGACAGCGTGTGTCGGGAGGAGGTGGAGACAGTTTGATATCTAGATGGATTAAGGTAGCAACACAATTGTTCATAATCATTCATTTACACTACTGCTATTGTGTCAAATATATCTACTATTGAAAATAAAGTTCATTAACACTTTTTTTTAGTGATCTATTAAACTGTATTTTATTTATGGTCTTCATCCATAAATTGTTGGTTACATGTTTATACAATTACCTTACCAGCCCTAGTGTGTGTTCATGCGTAACGCTAACTAGAGAGAGCGGTGGAGACACACCTGATGCTGGAGTCTTTGGGCTGTTGGTCTGTGATGCAGATGCCTTTGTCACACTGCTTGCCCACCAAACTGTGGGCATGGAGGTGGGCATCTTTAGAGTTGGTCACCAGCTGTACCACCACACGTGCCAACCCCTGGTAGTTACAGATCTGCAAAGACAACACCAATGTCCTTTTTAGAGGGAGACACTTTTTAGACAAGCTATTATAACGATAGCTTAGTGTGCCAGACTGCTTACATAGTATGGTGGTGTTTAAAAAAATTAAATAATAATCTTGTCAAATCTAAAATGTGCTCTCGGGTTTATTGGCTCTTGGCCTGTGTAGCTAGTTCAGTCATACCTTGACTGAGTGACAGTTAGGAGCTAGAGTGTTACTGTCACTTTGTGCTTTGTTTCTCATGTGGTTATTCAGACACTTTCTCTAGGGGGAAAATTAGTCACTTTTGCAACAACAACAACAACACACACATAATTCGAAACAGTTAAAAATCCCAGTCCAAATGGTAAACAATTTCTGAGTGATGAATTAACCAAATGAGGTTAGTCACACACTTTCTCTAGGGGGGGGAAGTGTGTCACTCATACGTAAAAAAACACACATACAAATCACACATAAACACACAGCATTCAAAACAGTGGAATATGCCAGTAAAAATGGTAAACAATTTCTGAGTGATGCATCGACCAAATGAATACATGAAAGAAATGCTGAATGAAAACAGTTTTACACATGGCTCAGATTTTGACAAAGGGTTATATGCTGACCACACCGCCTGTGTTGTATGGGAGAGCGTTGCAAAATAAATGTACACATACATCTTATTCAATAATTTCATCCAAACGTTACCAGGCGCTAACATAGAACATGGTTCTATTTTAGACACTTGAGGCGCTGTCAAGTCCCACCTCTCCCCACACACATACACACATACACGTGGGTGATTGACAGATGAACAAGGTCCACACTTCAGTAGGTTGCAGTAATGCACCTGAAAAAGTTGGTTGCCAACTGCCATAAAAAAATCCACAGAAGAAGACTGAACTAGGAGAGATTACTAGAAACTAACTAGGTTTCCCATAATGGATTAATTGTCGGAGTAGAGAACACACGATTGTGTGACTCAAAAATGGGTCAAAATTCTACAAAGATCAAGCAAAAAAAAAAAAAAAAAGGACATGTCTATATCTCAGGACAAATTAGCTAGCAACATCAAGCTAGCTAAATGTCCATGAATGTTTCAACCTTCTCCCAAATATAGTTGATTCAGAGTTTGTTTTGAGAACATTCCTGGTCATCCCTACTGCCTCTGATCTGGCGGACTCACTAAACACAAATGCTTAGTTTGTAAAGTGTTGGAGTGTGCCCCTGGCTATCCGTCAATAAAATAAAATAAAATAAATTATACTTTCACTTTTCATACTTAAAAATATTTAAAACCAAATACTTTTAGACTTTTACTCAAGTAATATTTCACTGGGTGACTTTCACTTTTACTTCGGTCATTTTCTATTACTTTTACTCAAGTATGACAATTGAGTACTTTTTCCACCACTGCTAAAACAGTTAGGGTAAAGCAATTAAAAAGGTAACTATGCCTACCTATGCCTATCAATCCAGTGGCCATTTGATTTGAACACTCCATCACAAGTGTGCTACAGAAACACAGCTAGCCAAACAAAACCATCTGGCTGGTGCACATCTGAATTAAAAGGGTAACTTCACAAAAACAAATCAACATTTCTAATATTTTACCCAGACCTAAAATAATTGTCCCTTATGTCGCTTAAGAATAGTTGTGCAGTTAAGAATTCCAATCCAATAGTGAAAACTGGGGGGAAAAATCAGTCCTCTAAAATAAATTATTTTTCACAATTGGTGCGACCAAAACATGTTCTGGTGCCACCAACTAAAAATGTCAGTAGCACCAGTGCCACCAGTGGAAAACGTGTAGAACCCTAGGTTAGGGTAGGTTTCACAATCTCAGTCCTTCATGTAACCAGGGCTATTTTCAAACAATGGTAAAATGTCAAGTTCTTCCACAACTTCAGCTAAAGATCCCATCCTTCTAAAACCCTTCACAGGAAACCCCTCAGCTTATCAGTCAGCCATTCTTCACAGAGAAGAGAATGCACATTTCTCTTCAGTGAACAGATATGAATTGCATGCAGATTAATGACTTTCCATGACACACACACCAACGTCTCACAAAGTTCTGTTCGAACTAACAGGAAGCCAACATAGATCCAACAATAGTGTAAACATGCTTGATCTGTCAAAGGCTGATACCACTCATTTAATGCCGTCACAATGATGCATCACATACAGTACCAGTCAAAAGTTTGGACACACCTACTCATTACATTGTTTTTCTTTATTTTTACTATTTTCTACATTGTAGAATAATAGTGAAGAAATCAAAACTATGAAATAACACATATGGAATCATATAGTAAACCATAAAATATTTAGATTTGTTTAACACTTTTCTGAGATTCTTCAAAGTAGCCACCCTTTGCCTTTGACACTCTTGGCATTCTCTTAACCAGCTTCACCTGGAATGCTTTTCCAACAGTCTTGAAGGAGTTTCCACATATGCTCAGCACTTGTCTGCTTTTCCTTCATGCTGTGGTACAACTCATCCCAAACCATCTCAATTTGGTTGAGGTCAGGTGATTGTGGAGGCCAGGTCATCGAATGTAGCACTCCATCACTCTCCTTCTTGGTCAAATATCCCTTACACAGCCTGGAGGTATGTTTTGGGTCATTTTCCTGTTGAAAAACAAATGATAGTCCCACTAAGAGCAAACCAGATGGCACGGTGTATCGCAGCAGAAGGCTGTGGTAGCCATGCTGGTTAAGTGTGCCTTGAATTGTAAATAAATCACTGACAGTGTCACCAGAAAAGCACTCCCACACCATCACACCTCCTCTTCCATGCTTCACGGTGGGAACCACACATGCAGAGATCATCCGTTCACCTACTCTGCGTCTCACAAAGGCAAACCAAAAATCGCAACTCATCAGACCAAATGACAGATTTTCACCGGTCTAATGTCCATTGCTTGTGTTTCTTGGCACAAGCAAGTCTCTTCTTATTATTGGTGTCCTTTAGTAGTGGTTTCTTTGCAGCAATTCGACCACGAAGGCCTGATTCACGCAGTCTCCTCTGAACAGTTGATGTTGAGATGTGTCTGTTACTTTAACTCTGAGGCATTTATTTGGGCTGCAATTTCTGAGTCTGGTAACTCTAATGAACTTGTCCTCTGCAGCAGAGGTAACTCTGGGTCTTCCTTTCCTGTGGCGGTCCTCATGAGAGCCAGTTTCATCATAGCACTTGATGGTTTTTGCGACTGCACTTGAAACTTTCAAAGTTATTTACATTTTCCAGATTGACTGACCTTCATGTCTTAAAGTAATGATGGACTGTCATTTCTCTGCTTATTTTCACTGTTCTTGCCATAATATGGACTTGGTATTTTACCAAATAAGGCTATCTTCTGTATACCACCCCTACCTTGTCACAACATAACTGATTGGCTCAAACGCATTAAGGAAAGAAATTCCACAAATGAACTTTTAACAAGGCAAACCTGTTAATTGAAATGCATTCCAGGTGACTACCTCATGAAGCTGGTTGAGAGAATGCCAAGAGTGTGCAAAGCTGTCACTTTTTTGGTTACTACATGATTCCATATGTGTTATTTCATAGTTTTGAGGTCTTCAGTTGTTATTCGACAACTGAAAATCGTACACATTTTAGGTGTCCAAACTTTTGACTGGTACTGTAAATGAATAACTCTGGGAGTGACAGATGCTTATGGATATCAACACATGTAATAGACACAAAACGTAAAAGTATGCCATCTAACCACTTTGAAATCTTACACAAAAGAATTACTACACTGTAGACAAATGTCTTCACTTCACCTCTTTCTGGTTCTCCCAGACAAAATTGGCCTACATACAAAACCAACCACGTTCCAAGAAATGGTACATATGCTGTTAGGTGCAGCAGTCAGAGGGTGAGACTGAAGAACACATTTTGAATTTGCTAATTTGAATTAGTCTTTAGCCTGCCCTGGAGTTCAAATGTCTCTCGCCTCAACCCCCGTCTTTATCCACTGCATTTAAAAGAGAACTCATATCAATGTACTATGTAACTTTATGTACAGAAGCACAGCATAGACAGTGGGCTATATCTGCCTCTACAACCTATAGAACAGGTTTGAGAGACACCTCTATGTTTTACACTGAGGCAGTCAAGATTCTGAGACCGTGGAGGCGATCTGAAAACACAGTTTCCTGTTGGTGATGCCACTTGACAGTCCCTAGTAATTACTTCTATGACACAGGAGGAAATTCCCAACAGGCTTGAAACAAAGTAAATGGCAGGGAGAGGAGGGGGGGATCATTTGGGAATGTCTGCTCTACCCAAAATTACAACCAACTAATTGCTGCATTACCAGAAAAATGGAAGAGGCAAGTGGAAGTGGGAAAAAGTAAGGAACTTATCTGTCGGCCCTGCATTAAAGAACATAAATGGTTAAAGAAAATTGTTTCAGTTTCATTTAAGGACCAAAATTGACAGCTGTGCCATATAAGTTGCAAAATAGTTGGGAAGAGATTTTCGATGTACTGATTCCATGGCACGTTGTTTATGAATTGACATGCAAAAAAACTACCCCGGATTCAAAACTTTTATACAAAATTCTTGCAACCAATAGAATGTTATATATATGTGGGATACAATCTTCCCAACTGCAGATTCGGCTTTGAGGAGGCAGAGTCATTAGATCATTTATTTTGATATGGTCCATATGTAGCTCGTTTTTTGGTCACAGGTCCAGGAATGGCTGAAGAATTGCAACATTTACCTAGAACTAACGCTGCAGATAGCAACACTGGGTGATTTGAAAAGCCATAGTCAATCGATCAATAATATAATCATTATTTTAGCAAAACCAAAAATGTATCTTTAATTTACAATCTGTAGAAGCTATGAGAGAATAGAAAGGTTCAGTGCTGTTGTGAAGCATCACAGCACAGTTGAAAAAGATATGGCAAATAGAAATCCAAAATGGATGGTGATGGGAGGGGTTGAATGGAGCTGAAGGGTGGGACTAATAACAAGATAACAAATGTAAAACATACAGGGTCTGTAAAATGTATATAGGTTCAGAAATGTTGTGAAATAGCACAGTTACAAATAGAAATCAAAATGGATGGACATCAGAAATAGAGGAAGGACTAAAAACAAACAAAATAACTCTTGTAAAATAGATTGTGTCTGTAAAATGTGTATAATAAGTATAAACTGAAGGTAGAAGCCTAAATGTCTTTGTTTATTAGGTTTCTCCAATTGGGGGAAGGGTGGTAGGGTTTGTGGGGAATAATAAAGGTATATAATTTTTTTTTTTAAAGTACAAAAACAATCCTGTGAACAGAACTTAGAGCTTACTGAAGAAATTAAGAGGACATTCCTCTTTCCCCTGACCATTGAATGACTATCCATTCTCATGTCTTGCTCCAATAAAATATCACTTAAAACCTTTTAGCAAAAAACCCTCAGGTGTAAAGGTTAAAATGTATTGAAACAAAAGCACGCTCAGAAGATGAGAGGTTGGAGTAAGTGACTCATCACCAACAGACAATACCTACTCTTACTGCTTGAGGGAAATATTTGGAGGCATAACAAGAGGGGATTTCCCAGAGTACAGTCTGAACATAGTTCAAATTGCCTAAAGATACATTATTTGTATCTGTGTGTGTTTGTGTGGGGGAAAACTGTGTTATTTGTATGAACAGATTTCTGTCAGGATGGACATTTAAATGTTAGCTTGAAATGCAGGCGGAGCTTATTAAAATGTTTTCATTCACACATGAAAAAAATGATTACACCTTAAACAGGTGAGACACAAAATTCCTAGGAATCTCATGGGGAATTCCTACTTCCGCTTGTTTAGTTGAAAAATCAAAAGAAGAAAGGCGAGAAGGACGGACAGCAGGCCTCAACGAGGGAAAGGAAAAAAGAAAGTAAAGGAGGGAAGGGAAAGAACAAAGGAAGGATGGATGGAAAGACAGAATGAAGGACAAAAGGTGTGACTGAAGAATGGAAGGAAAACAATAACATCAAGAAGGACATGTTGGTGGGACCATAGAGATACATAAAGGACTCATCTTTGTATCTATGCCATTATAGCATCTGTGACAGCATGGGTCATTGAGGCAATCTCCGTTTTGAAGTAGTCAATTTTCTTCTTCACAATTGGCTGATCCCTCCTTTATGACCCAGTTGGACATGACTCCCACACAGGTCCCACCCAGTTAACTACATTAAAATGTTGGAAGCCCTCAATTAGAGGTCTTCACAGATCCACCTGTACCCGAATACCCGATCAAGAACTCTAAATAATGTCACAGGTCTGGGTCGGATCTGATATGTCTTGGGTATGTATAATTTTAAAATGACTTGTCCGGAAGGGCCCGTACAGATCCAAACACGACTGCTGCAGTAGAGAGAGAGACATTTGATCCTTTATGCTGCTGCTCTTGCTTTTCACGAGAGTGGAGAGTGTGGCTTGTTGTTTGACAATCTTAAGTCAACAAAGCGGCAATAGGCTACAGTCATAGAGCCTCGCACCGTCTCTGGCAAAAGTTAGGAGATATCTAATCAATGGAAGATGGAATTAAAATGACAATTAAAAGTTAAAGAAGGAAGATAGGCCACAACGACCAAGAGCCAATGTGTAGGCTGCTACTTAATTTTCTGAATGGAGTTATTATTAACTGTAGGATGAGAAAGCGCATTAGCTACCTTAACTAGCTTCTCCCGGTTTGATGCAGTCAAGACTGGTACTACGTAATCATATTGGATGATAAATAACCTAGCTATGCAGCTACTAAGTCTACTATAGCGCGCGTCAGCTTGGTTTTGGTCACTAGAGGCCTCTATCATTCTCTATGGGTGGGACTTACCTTGACCTGGGGATATGACTTCCTGTTCTTCTCGCTGGAGGCCCCTGGAAGCCCACCGTGAGAGGGTCCCTCACACCCATAACGGAACCTGAAGCCCCGCTGGAACAGACATGAATGATAGTCAAATAAACCATTTTTAATATCACTTTGAAATATGTTAACATTTTAATTTTGAGTGTACTTTGATTACATAGCCTATGCTGTAACTGAGAAAAGGAGCACACTGAAGACAAGGGTTACCTGTTTAGGCTGTTCAATGATTTCGAGGTAGGGTCCATCTGCTGTAATTAAGAACAAATAAACAATGGTTTACATTAGTTTTACAGAAGGACTGGCTGACCCTCCTCCTACTGTATTGGGTGTGAATTTTAGGAATGGGGGCCTGGGCTCTGTAGTTCCATGTCAACAAAACAATGGTTGAGTCTTTTACCAAATATGACAAAACCGCTTGTGATAGTCGTCTCATCTTGCTCCTCAAACAATTGTTAGCTGAGCCAGCCTCTTCCTCTTCCTGCCTAAAGCAGAGCCCGCTGCCTAAGCCACATCCTCCCTCCGATGTAACTTAATCAAACACCTTATCAGCCAAATTATACTCGGCTTCGGCTCTCTATAGAACAGACAACCTTCTTCAGGACATTGAAATTCGACATTTTCCTTCAGCTCTAAGAATGGAGCAGAGCCCTCACAGGATGGCTGTATCCATACCTGTAAGATTAATGAAGTAATGAGCATCAATATAAAAGATTGAGGGGTATGTCCATTCATTTAGACTGCTCTTGAATATGCCATTTGTGGGTAAAGAGATGGGTATCCCCCGAGAAAGTAGTAGTTTCCATTATTCCCAATCCCACAACCTAACCACTAGTCTCGCTTAAACATTGGTTTTAAAACAGGCCACTTGAGGACAATGGAGAAGTGAAAGTTAGAGAAGGAGAAGTAGGCTTATGTCTACATTATAACTCTGCAACAATATAATGACATAAAACTGAGTTTAAAAAAATGACCTTTACATAAAAGAGGTGGCGAGGAAGAGCTTACTCTTGACAATAAAAGCGCTCTCCAATTTTAGGCTACCACTGGCATTCACGAAATTACATCTTTGGATAGACCCATTTAATCTGTATTTGGGAAACATACATACAGCGCATTCGGAAAGAATTCAGACCCGTCACTTTTTCCACATTTTGTTACGTTACAGCCTTATTCTAAAATGGATTGAATAGTCCCCCCATTCAATCTACACACAATACCCCATGAAGAAAAAGCAAAAACAGGTTTTTAGAAATGTTTGCAAATGTATAAAAAATTTAAATAAAACTGAAATATCATATTTACATAATATTATGATCCTTTGTTATGAGACTCGAAATTGAGCTTAGCTGCATCCTGTTTCATTGATCATCGTTGAGATGTTTCTACAACTTGATTAGAGTCCACCTGTGGTAAATTAAATTGATTGGTCATGATTTGGAAAGGCACACACCTGTCTATATAAAGGTCCCACAGTTGACAGAACATGTCAGAGCAAAAACCAAGCCATGAGGTCAAAGGAATTGTCCTTAGAGCTCCGAGACAGGATTGTGGGTACAAAAACATTTCTGCAGCATTGAAGGTCCCCAAGAACACAGTGGCCTCCATCATTCTTAAAAATGGCACAAGTTTGGAACCACCAAGACTCTTTCTAGAGCTGGCCGCCTGGCCAAACTGAGCAATCGGAGGAGAAGGGCCTTGGTCAGGGAGGTGACCAAGAACCCGATGAGCACTCTGACAGAGCTCTAGAGTTCCTCTGTGGAGATGGGAGAACCTTCTAGAAGGACAACCATCTCTGCAGCACTCCACCAATCAGGCCTTTATGGCAGAGTGGTCAGATGGAAGCCTGCTGTGGGGATGTTTTTCAGCGGCAGGGACTGGAAGACTAGTCAGGATCGCGGGAAAGATGAATGGAGCAATCATCATGAAGTACTTTGAGAGACTAGTCAAGGACCATATCACCTCCACCCTACCTGACACCCTAGACCCACTCCAATTTGCTTACCGCCCAAATAGGTCCACAGACGATGCAATCTCAACCACACTGCACACTGCCCTAACCCATCTGGACAAGAGGAATACCTATGTGAGAATGCTGTTCATCGACTACAGCTCGGCATTTAACACCATAGTACCCTCCAAGCTCGTCATCAAGCTCGAGACCCTGGGTCTCGACCCCGCCCTGTGCAACTGGGTACTGGACTTCCTGACGGGCCGCCCCCAGGTGGTGAGGGTAGGCAACAACATCTCCACCCCGCTGATCCTCAACACTGGGGCCCCACAAGGGTGCGTTCTGAGCCCTCTCCTGTACTCCCTGTTCACCCACGACTGCGTGGCCACGCACGCCTCCAACTCAATCATCAAGTTTGCGGACGACACAACAGTGGTAGGCTTGATTACCAACAACGACGAGACTGCCTACAGGGAGGAGGTGAGGGCCCTCGGAGTGTGGTGTCAGGAAAATAACCTCACACTCAACGTCAACAAAACTAAGGAGATGATTGTGGACTTCAGGAAACAGCAGAGGGAACACCCCTAACCACATCGATGGAACAGTAGTGGAGAGGGTAGTAAGTTTTAAGTTCCTCGGCATACACATCACAGACAAACTGAATTGGTCCACCCACACAGACAGCATCGTGAAGAAGGCGCAGCACCGCCTCTTCAACCTCAGGAGGCTGAAGAAATTCAGCTTGTCACCAAAAGCACTCACAAACTTCTACAGATGCACAATCGAGAGCATCCTGTCGGGCTGTATCACCGCCTGGTACGGCAACTGCTCCGCCCACAACCGTAAGGCTCTCCAGAGGGTAGTGAGGTCTGCACAACGCATCACCGGGGGCAAACTAGCTGCCCTCCAGGATACCTACACCACCCGATGTTACAGGAAGGCCATAAAGATCATCAAGGACAACAACCACCCGAGCCACTGCCTGTTCACCCCGCTATCATCCAGAAGGCGAGGTCAGTACAGGTGCATCAAAGCTGGGACCGAGAGACTGAAAAACAGCTTCTATCTCAAGGCCATCAGACTGTTAAACAGCCACCACTAACATTGAGTGGCTGCTGCCAACACACTGACTCAACTCCAGCCACTTTAATAATGAGAATTTATGGGAAATGATGTAAAATATATCACTAGCCACTTTAAACAATGCTACCTAATATAATGTTTACATACCCTACATTATTCATCTCATATGTATACGTATATACTGTACTCTATATCATCTACTGCATCTTTATGTAATACATGTATCACTAGCCACTTTAACTATGCCACTTTGTTTACATACTCATCTCATATGTCTTTATATCTTTATGTACATATCTTTATGTACATATTCTTTATCCCCCTACACTTGTGTGTATAAGACAGTAGTTTTGGAATTGTTAGTTAGATTACTTGTTGGTTATTACTGCATTGTCGGAACTAGAAGCACAAGCATTTCGCTACACTCGCATTAACATCTGCTAACCATGTGTATGTGACAAATAAAATTTGATTTGATTTGACTTTGGTGTGGAAAGTGCAAATCAATACCAGAACAGCAGCAAAGGACCATGTGAAGATGCTGGGGGAAACAGGTACAGAAGTATCTATATCCACAGTAAAACGAGTCCTATAATCGACATAACCTGAAAGGCAGCTCAGCAAGGAAGAAGCCACTGCTCCAAAACCACCACAAAAAAGACAGACTAAGGTTTGCAACTGCACATGGAGACAAAAATTTTACTTTTTGGAGAAATGTCCTCTGGTCTGATCAAACAAAAATATAACTGTTTGGCCATAATGACCATCGTTATGTTTGGAGGAAAAAGGTGGAGGCTAGCAAGTCGAAGAACACCATCCCAACCGTGAAGCATGGGGGTGGCAGCATCATATTGTGGGGGTGCTTTGCTGAAGGAGGGACTGGTGCACTTCACAAAATAGATGGCTTCAAGAGGAAGGAAAAGTATGTGGATATATTGAAGCAACATCTCAAGACATCAGTCAGGAAGTTAAAGCTTGGTCGCAAATGGGTCTTCCAAATGGACAATGACCCCACGCATACTTCCAAAGTTGTGGCAAAATGGCTTAAGGACAACAAAGTCAAAATATTGGAGTGGCCATCACAAAGCCCTGACCTCAATCCTATAGAAAATTTGTGGGCAGAACTGAAAAGGTGTGTGTGAGCAAGGAGGCCTACAAACCTGACTCAGTTACACCAGCTCTGTCAGGAGGAATGGGCCAAAATTCACCCAACTTATTGTGGGAAGCTTGTGGTAGGCTACCCAAAACATTTGACCCATGCTTTTAAAAAATTAAGGCAATGCTACCAAATACTAATTGAGTGTATGTAAACTTCTGACCCCCTGGGAATGTGATGAAAGAAATAAAAGCTGAAATAAATAATTTCCTCTACTATTATTCTGACATTTCACATTCTTCAAATAAAGTGGTGATCCTAACTGACCTAAGACAGGGAATTTTTACTAGGGTTAAATGTCAGTAATTGTGAAAAACTGAGTTTAAATGTATTTAGCTAAGGTGTATGTAAACTTCCAACTTCAACTGTATATATATTTGTAATAATGACAATTACAATTACAACAATACTGAATGAACACTTATTTTAACTTGATATAAATCATAAATAAAATAAATTTTGTCTCAAATAAATAATGAAACATGTTCAATTTGGTTTAAATAATGCAAAAACACAGTGTTGGAGAAGAAAGTAAAAGTGCAATATGTGCCACGTAAAAAAGCCATGTAAGTTCCTTGCTCAGAACATGAGAACATAAGCTGGTGGTTCCTTTTAACATATGTCTTCAATATTCCCAGTTAAGAAGTTTTAAGTTGTAGTTATTATAGGAATTATAGGACTATTTCCCTCTATACCAATTGTATTTCATATACCTTTGACTATTGGATGTTCTTATAGGCACTATAGTATTGCCAGCTTAATCTCGGGAGTTGATAGGCTTGAATTCATAAACAGCGCAATGCTTGAAGCACAGCGAAGGGCTCCTGGCAAACTCAGGAAAATGCTGTTTGAATGAATGCTTACGAGCCTGCTGCTGCCTACCATCGCTCAGTCAGACTGCTCTATCAAATATCAAATCATAGACTTAATTATAATAAACACACAGAAATACGAGCCTTAGGTCATTAATATGGTCAAATCCGGAAACTATCATTTCGAAAACAAAACATTTATTCTTTCAGTAAAATACGGAACCGTTCCGTATTTTATCTAATGGGTGCCATCCCTAAGTCTAAACATTGCTGTTACATTGCACAACCTTCAATGTAATGTCATAATTATGTACAATTCTGGCAAATTAATTACAGTCTTTGTTAGAAAGAAATGGTCTTCACACAGTCTGCAACGAGCCAGGCGGCCCAAACTGCTGCATATACCCTGACTCTGCTTGCACAGAACGCAAGAGAAGTGACACAATTTCCCTAGTTAACCTCTCTGAACCACCCATCCCGGATCCGGTATAATTGTCATCAGCAACGCTGAATAGCATAGCGCAACAGTCAAATAATATAATATTACTAGAAAATATTCATATTCATGAAATCACAAGTGCAATATTGCAAAACACAGCTTAGCCTTTTGTTAATCCAGCTGTCTCAGATTTTGAAATTATGCTTTACAGCGAAAGCAATACAAGCCTTTGTGTAAGTTTATCGATCGCTCGACAAAACAATAAGTACACTTAGCATCAGGTAACTTGGTCACGAAAATCAGAAAAGCAATCAAATTAATCATTTACCTTTGATGATCTTCGGATGTTTTCACTCACGAGACTCCCAGATAGACAACAAACGTTCCTTTTGTTCCATAAAGATATTTTTTATATCCAAATACCTCCGTTAGTTTGGTGCGTTATGCCCAGGAATCCACCGGAAAGAGCGGTCACGACAACGCAGACAAAAATTCCAAATTATATCAATAATGTCCACAGAAAAATGTCAAACGTTTTTTATAATCAATCCTCCGGGTGTTTTTCAAATATCTATTCGATAATATATCAACCGGGACAGTTGGCTTTTCACTAGGACCGGGAGTAACAATGGCCGCCTTTCTCTTTTGCGCATAACTCACTCTGAGAGCCCCCACCTATCCACTTACGCAATGTGGTCGTTCACGCTCATTCTTCAAAATAAAAGCCTGAAACTATGTCTAAAGGCTGTTGACACCTTAGGGAAGCCATAGAAAAAGGAATCTGGTTGTAATCCTTTTAAATGGTGCAATAGAAATGCATAACAGAGAGGTTTCAAAAACTGTGGCACTTCCTGATTGGATTTTCGTCAGGTTTTAGCCTGGAATATCAGTTCTGTTTAACTCACAGACAAAATGTTGACAGTTTTGGAAACTTTAGATTGTTTTCTATCCTAATCTGTCAATTATATGCATATTCTAGCATCTGGTCCTGAGAAATAGGCCGTTTACTTTGGTCAGATAAAAAGATTATGCTCTGCCATGAAGTCATGACTTCTTCTTACCTGTCCGGAGTGAGTTGGTGAGTGACATGGGAGTAAAATTCAGAGGATCCCATATTGGCTCTATGTCATAGTACTACAAGAAAAGAAAACAAGAGAGGACAAGGTTATTGAAATCTAATTTCACTGACAAATGTACGACTACGAAAGAGACACAGGAAAACCTGTCAGCTCAAGATACAGTGCCTTCAGAAAGAATTCACACTCCTCAACTTTTTGAAAATGTTGCTGTGTTACAGCCTGAATTTAAAATGTATTACATTTAGATTGTGTCACTGATCTACACACAATACCCCATAATGTCAAAGTGAAATTATGTTTTTAGAAATGTTTACAAATGAATTAAAAATGAAATGCTGAAATGTCTTGAGTCAATAAGTATTCAACCCTTTTGTTATGGCAATCCTAAATAAGTTCAGGAGTAAAATTTTGCTTAACAAGTCGCATGGGCTCACTGTGTGCAATAATTATGTTTACCATGATTTCTAAAATGACTACCCCATCTCTGTACCCCACGCATACAATTCTCTGTAAGGTCCCCAAGTTAGGTCTCTCTTGTCGTTGATGTGTTTTTTCCTATATATAATTACTTTTTTTTTTTATAGCCCGTGTCCCCGCAGGAGGCCTTTTGATAGGCCGAATTTGTTCTTAACTGACTTGCTTAGTTAAATAAAGGTTCAATAAAACATGTATAAATTTCAAGTACAGATTCAATAATTGAACACTGTTTAACCCACTTCATCTGTATATACTGCATACACACCTTTTCTAATCATATACTGTGCATAATGTCTATACACAACATCATATAAACTCAGCAAAAAAGAGAAACATCCTCTCACTGTCAACTGCGTTTATTTTCAGCAAACTTAACATGTGTAAATATTTGTATGAACATAACACGATTCAACAACTGAGACAAACTGAACAAGTTCCACAGACATGTGACTAACAGAAATGGAATAATGTGCCACTGAACAAAGGGGGGTCTAAATCAAAAGTAACAGTCAGCATCTGGTGTGACCACCAGCTGCATTAAGTACTGCAGTGCAGCTCCTCCTCATGGCCTGCACCAGATTGGCCGGTTCTTGCTGTGAGATGTTACCCCACTCTTCCACCAAGGCACCTGCAGTTCCCAGACATTTCTGGGGGGGGTTCCCTAGCCCTCACCTTCCGATATCCCAGAGGGATTGAGATCTGGGCCTTCACCATGGCAGAACACTGACATTCCTGTCTTGCAGGAAATCACGCACAGAAGGAGCAGTATGGCTGGTGGCATTGTCATGGTGGAGGGTCATGTCAGGATGAGCCTGCAGGAAGGGTACCACATGAGGGAGGATGTCTTCCCTGTAACACACAGTGTTGAGATTGCCTGCAATGACAACAAGCTCAGTCCGATGATGCTGTGACACACCGCTCCAGACCATGACGGACCCTCCACCTCCAAATCGAACCCGCTCCAGAGTACAGACCACGGTGTAACGCTCATTCCTTCAACGATAAACGCGAATCCGACCATCACCCCTGGTGAGACAAAACCGTGACTTGTCAGTGAAGAGCACTTTTTGCCAGTCCTGTCTGGTCCAGCGACGGTGGGTTTGTGCCAATAGGCGACATTGTTGCTGGTGATGTCTGGTGAGGATCTGCCTTACAACAGGCCTACAAGTCCTCAGTTCAGCCTCTCTCAGCCTATTGTGGACAGTCTGAGCACTGATGGAGGGATTGTGCGTTCCTGTGCTGTTGCCATCCTGTACCTGTCCCGCAGGTGTGATGTTCGGATGTACCGATCCTGTGCAGGTGTTGTTACACGTGGTCTGCCACGGCGAGGACGATCAGCTGTCCATCCTGTCTCCCTGTAGCGCTGTCTTAGGCGTCTACAAGTACGGACATTGCAATTTATTGCCCTGGCCACATCTGCAGTCATGCCTCCTTGCAGCATGCCTAAGGCACGTTCATGCAGATGAGCAGGGACTCTGGGCATCTTTCTTTTGGTGTTTTTCTGTAGAAAGGACTCTTTAGTGTCCTAAGTTTTCATTACTGTGACCTTAATTGCCTACCGTCTGTAAGCTGTTAGGTGCATGTTCATGAATTGTTTATGGTTCACTGAACAAGCATGGGAAACCGTGTTTAAACCCTTTACAATGAAGATCTATGAAGTTATTTGGATTTTTACATTTGAAAGACAGGGTCCTGAAAAAGGGACGTTTCTTTTTTTGCTGAGTTCACATATTGTTACAGGTTTTGTTTTTTCCATTTATGTTTTGAGTTTGGACTTTAGCGAGTATAGCTCATTAGCGCATAAAGGCGCACCGATTGGAGTCACCTCCATTAGTCAGTATGTGTTACACCAGTGTTGGTTGCCATCTCGTTAGTGGGGAGGTGTTTCACCTGTGCTGGCCCAGGTGCTATTTAAGAGTGGCTGGCCCTGGGGCCTCCCGGGTGGCGCAGTGGTTAAGGGCGCTGTACTGCAGCGCCAGCTGTGCCATCAGAGTCCCTGGGTTCGCGCCCAGGCTCTGTCGTAACCGGCCGCGACCGGGAGGTCCGTGGGGCGACGCACAATTGGCCTAGCGTCGCCCGGGTTAGGGAGGGCTTGGTCGGTAGGGGTGTCCTTGTCTCATCGCGCACCAGCGACTCCTGTGGCGGGCTGGGCGCAGTGTGCGCTAGCCAAGGTGGCCAGGTGCACGGTGTTTCCTCCGGCGCATTGGTGCGGCTGGCTTCCGGGTTGGATGCGCACTG
The DNA here is from genome assembly GCF_034236695.1 of Oncorhynchus nerka. Lineage (NCBI taxonomy): Eukaryota > Metazoa > Chordata > Actinopteri > Salmoniformes > Salmonidae > Oncorhynchus > Oncorhynchus nerka. Next base: position 52,468,130 of record NC_088401.1, read on the forward strand.
TGTTAAGAAGCAGTGCGGCTTGGTTGGGTTGTGTATCGGAGGACGCATGACTTTCAACCTTCGTCTCTCCCGAGCCCGTACGGGAGTTGTAGCGATGAGACAAGATAGTAGCTACTACAACAATTGTGGAAGAGATGTGGAAAGTTAAACACCTTTATTTTGATTGCTAGACAAACAATCCTTTATCTGATTTCCCTGATTTTGTTTAGCGCCACCTTTTCCGTTTGCTTACTGTCTAAGTGTGGTGTGGGTTTCAACTTTTGTTTACCTCTTGTTGGGAAAATGTAGTGGGTGTCTTTTAGGTTCCAGTTGTTGTTGCTAGTCAAATTTCAGTGGGACACCCCCATGAGTATCTCAGAACCCCTCTTAAAACCCCAGCAGTTTCGTTTTGGTTGTCGGTCTGTTAGTTCCCCCTTCTGTTTGAGCGACATTATTGGTTTTCATGCTGGGGAACGGAACACTACATATTTATATGTAATGGCTGCACTGTCAGAGCTAGAAACATAAGCATTTCACAGCAACTGCGGTAACATCTGCAAATTATGTGTACACGATCAAAAACGTTTGATTGAGCTTTTCCTATTGTTTGCAAAGAAGGTCACCACCTATTGGTAGATGGGTACACCGAGTCACTACAAAGATAAAGATGCCCTTCCTAAATCAGTTGCCGGAGAGGAAGGAAACTGCTCAGAGATTTCAGCAGGCCAATGGTGACTTTAAAACCGTTACAGAGTTTAATGGCTGTGATAATAGACAACTGAAGATGGAACAACATTGTAATTTATGTTAGTATTATGGGTAAATACAGAGTGAAAAGGAAGCCTCTACAGAATACAAATATTCCAAAACATGCATCCTGTTTGCAACAAGGCTCTAAACTTTAGTAATACTACAAAAAAAGTGGCAAAGCAATTAACTTTTTGTCCTGAATACAAAGCGTTATGTTTGGGGCAAATCCAACAACACATCACTGAGTAACTCTTCATATTTTCAAGAATGGTGGTGGCTGCATCATGTTATGGGTATGCTTGTCATCAGCAAGGACTAGGGAGTTTAGGATAAAAATAAACAGAATGGAGCTAAGCACAGGCAAAATCCGAGAGGAAAACCTGGTTAAGTCTGGTTTCCAACAGACAGAGACAAATTCACCTTTTAGCAGGACAATAACCTAAAACAAGGCCAAATATACAATGGAGTTATTTAACAAGACAACATTTAATGTTCCTGAGTGACCTAGTTACAGTTGTGACTTAAAAACAGTTTGGAAATCTATTGCAAGACTTGAAAAAGGTTGTCTAACAATGACCAACAATTTGACAGAGCTTGAGATTTCTTTTAAAAGAGTAATGAGCAAATACTGTACAATCCAGGTTTGCAAAGATTTTAGAGACCCAGAAAGATCACTGCTGTATTTGCTGACAAAGGTGATTCTAACATGTATTGACTCAGTGGGTTGAATACAGTGCATTTGGAAAGTATTCAGACCCCTACCCTTTTCCATGTTGTTACGTTATAGCCTTATTCTAAAATTGATTAAATAAAAGTCTACACGCAACACCCCAACATGACAAACCGAAAAAAGGTTTGTAGAAAATTTGCAAATATATATCAAAAAAAGTTTGTTATTTGCATAAGTATTCAGACCCTTTACTATGTCTCGAAGTTGAGCTTACGTGCATCCTGTTTCCATTGATCATCCTTGAGGTGTTTCTATAACTGGTGGTAAATTCGATTGATTGGACATGATTTGGAAAGGCACACACGTGTCTATGTAAGGTCCCACAGTTGATAGTACATGTCAGAGCAAAAACCAAGCCATGAGGTCAAAGGAATTGTCCCTAGAGCTCCGAGACAGGATTGTGTCGAGGCACAGATCTGGGGAAGGGTACCAAAACATTTCTGCAGCATTGAAGGTCCCCAAGAGCACAGTGGCCTCCATCATTCTTAAATGGAAGAAGTTTAGAACCGCCAAATCTCTTGCTAGACATGGCCGCCCGGCCAAACCGAGTAATCGGGAGAGGTGACTAAGGACCCGATAGTCACTCTGACAGAGCTCCAGAGATGGGAGAAACTTCCAGAAGAACAACCATCTCTGCAGCACTCCACCAATCAGGCCTTTATGGTAGACTGGCCAGTTGGAAGTGACTCCTCAGTGAAAGGCACATGATAGCCCGCTTGCAATTTGCCAAAAGGCACCTATAGTACTCTCAGACCATGAGAAACAAGATTCTCTGGTCTGATGAAACCAAGATTGAACTCTTTGGCCTGAATGCCAAGCGTCATGTCTGGAGGAAACCTGGCATCATCCCTACGGTGAAGCATGGTGGTAAGAGCATCATGCTGTGTGGATGTTTTTCAGCAGCAGGGACTGGGAAAAAAATTTCGAAGCAAAGTACAGAGAGATCTTTGCTAAAAACCTGCTCCAGAGCGCCCAGGACCTCTGACTGGGGCGACGGATCACCATCCAACAGGACAACAACCCTAAGCACACAGCCAAAACAACGCAGGTGTGGCTTCGGGACAACTCTCTGAATGTCCTTTAGTGGCCCAGCCAGAGCCCAGACTTGAACCCGATCGACCATCTCTGGAGACCTGAAAATAGCTGTGCAGCGACGCTCCCCATCCAACCTGACAGAGCTTGAGAGGATCTGCAGAGAAGAATGGGAGAAACTCCAAATACAGGTATGTCAAGCCTGTAGCGTCATACCCAAGACTTGAGGTTATAATCGCTGCCAAAGTTTCCTCAAAGTACTGAGTAAAGGGTCTGAATACTTATGTAAATGTGATAGTTTATTTGTATACATTTGCACACATTTCTAAAAAGCTGTTTTTGCTTTGTCATTATGGGGTATTGTGTCGATTGATGAGGGAAACATTTTTTTAATCCATTTAAGAATAGGGCTGTATATAATCAAGATACACTCAGTTTCCCGTTTATTATGTACACCACCCCGTTCAAGAAAAAGCGGCCCCATTTGGCATGCAACCACCAACACTGGAGAATTGAGGAGTGGAAAATATAGCCTGATCCGACAAATCCCGGTTCCTGTTGCGTCATGCTGATGGCGATATCAGGATTTGGCGTAAGTAGCCGCTTCTTCTTGTTTTTAGCTGACAGGAGTGCAACCCGGTGTGGTTGTCTGCTGCAATAGCCCATCCGTGACAAGGACTGACGAGTTGTGCCTTCTGAGATGCTGTTCTGCACACCACTGTTGTACTGCACCGTTGTTTGCCTGTTTGTGGTGGCCCCAACCTGCATGGTGTCAAAGGTATGTGCTGGTGGTGGTGGTGTAATGGTTTGGGGAATGTTTTCCTGGCACACGTTTGGTCTCTTGATACCAATTGAGCAAAGTTTGAATGCCACACGTTGTAGAATCCATGCCCCAGGAAATTAAGACTGTTCTGGAGGCAAAGGGGGACCAACCCAAGGCTAGATGGGTGTATTTTATTATTTTCCATTAATAAAAATAAAAATGTATTCCACTTTGACAGAGTATTTTGTGAGGATAGTTGACAATTTTTAAAAATGAAATCAATTTTAATCCCACTTTGTAACAACAACATTTTGAAAAAAGTCTGTAGGCACTGTACATCTTTCACCAATGTTAACCTCTACTTTTATAATTATATTGTTCTGAAGAGTTTTTTTTTAAATCTATAGATTTCTGCTTCAAACTTTGTGACAAACGATATAGCCTACAATATATAACAAATACAGAGATCCAGTGTAGACATAGTATGGACATGAAACACCTAGCCTACCTGTGGGTGAGGGAGGTAAGCCTCCTCTTCTGCCATGGCGTCTGAGAGAAGACAAATACCTGGAGAAAAGTCATGACTTATAAAATATAACTGTAGTTTAGTGTACATATGCTTTATTACATAGCAAAATGTTTTACCGGAATTAAAGATTTTAGTGATTTTCTGCATCTCATCCAATCTCAAATGTGCCCTGATTAGACACCTCTCGTGACATTTGGATTTGCTACTGGCATGCTGTGTATAAATCCACTTATTTAACAAGCTAACCAGCTAGCTAACTAAAACACAAGTGTCAATATAAATTAGCTAAAACAGCACCCTCTCTTAAATCAATTTTTCAACACATCAAAACAAAGACAAAGCCAACCGTCCGTTTGCTCTGGTCTAACTAAGTTAGTTAGCTAACTACTCAACTTCATTTTTTAGTGGCTAGCATGTAAATAGCTAGCTAATTTGACAATGAGGAAGTGGACTTGGCTAGCTAGAAAAGTTATAACAATAAACTTAAATTGGTTACTTTTTATAATTACTAATATCATTACATTTAAATATTGTAGCCAAAGCTTACCTAGGTCACATGCGATTCCTACATCCACATCAGATGAGTCGAGTTTTGCACATTATTGCGCCATGCTTAGGTAAACTGATTTGACCGAATCTAACAGTATCCTATCGTCAAACGTTCATATTATACAACACTTCTATGTTAATAATTTTGCTTCAGTTAACGAGGATGAAATATGACAGTGCTAGCTAGCAACATCGACTTGTACAGTTGTTCAGAAACTTCACTTCCCCACTGGAAATTCCCAGTGACGTAGGCTTGTGAAGGTCTTTGCAGCACCTGCCCCCAGGTGGCCAAAGCTGGGATATGTTTCCTCACAACTAGGCCTCCTAAAGCAACAAAAACCCAGGCAAAGATGATCAATTATATTGACAAGATAACCGAGTGGCCGCTCTAACAATGAAAATACATCTACTCAATGACTGAGGCGAGATCAGGTGCGACCATTCTAGCCAATGAGGGTAAAAGAACGACCCTCTCCCATGGCCGAGCCACATATCGACCAATGAGATGGATATTTCACCGGATACGAAGCACCCGCTTAGTGTTTCCACTAACTATATGGTAGTGAGAAGAAGCCCATTGGCCGGCAGTGCGAAAAGATGTAAAGAGATGGATTTTAGCCAACATTCTGCAAATGTTCTCATCAATTTAACATTTTATCTTAATGCAGTTCTGTTCGCAAAATTAACATCGGTTATGAAAAGAGTGGACTAAGTTTGGTGTACTTTACCATTTACAAAAGTAAAACAATTAATATAAAAAATAAATTTCGTTGTTTAGAAGGACTGCAAAGGCGAATTGAGTTATTGCACACGCGCACTTCACATAGGAGGCGTTCCCTAACGGAAAATGTGCAGATGTCTGCTAGAACGCGCCAATAGGATCTCGCGCTTGGCTTTGCCCACCTCCTAGCTTGTTCTGCCCACTATGACTCATTTGTTCACATTGGAAACGAGAGGCATTGGTCTATCTTGGTTTAGTTATAAAGGTCTTTGTTAAAGCCCCCCCCGCCCGCCGCCAACAACAACCTGACGCAATTTAAACTTTTCACAAGGTGACACGCCATTTTAACTCCTCCACATTTATTGGATTGGTTTAACAGTACAGAATATAACCTGCCTCAAAAGTTTTTTTTACTTCTCGTCAAGACCAGTGTGTAGTAGTGGGTCGTTCGCGAACGATCGGCTCTTTTTGGTGAACCGAATTGCATCGGTGGATGAGCCGTTTATTTGGCTCCCGGATTTGTATACCTCTATTACTGCAAGAACGTTTGTCTGCAGATAAGTTACACAATAAATTATCTAAAAAGGGCGAATCCTCACTGCAGAAACAATAAATGGTGGGGAGACCACGTCAAACCTGACCCCCAAAAAACATCTGGGTCAGATGGTTTAGACCCTTTCTTCTTAAGGTTGCTGCCCATATCATCGCCAAGCCTGTCTACCCTCTGAGGAGGTTCCCATTGCTTGGAAAGCTGCCATGGTTAGTCCTTTATTGAAAGGGGGAGATCAAGCTGATCCTAACTGTTATAGGCCTATTTCTATTTTGCCCTGTTTATCAAGTGTTGGAAAAACTTGTCAATAATCAACTAACTGGCTTTCTTGATGTCTATAGTATACTCTCTAGAGGTTGTTGGCAGAGAGATTTGGAACTCTTATTGGTCTATTAACTTATACCGCTTGGGGATGTCACCAGGCAAGCCAAAACTTCACCCATGCAAAACCTCCTGATTAAAAGGTCCTGTGTAAATTATATTTTCAATCATCAACGATCAGGAAATAACACAAAAAACAGAATTTTGACAGCACTGGGCCATTAAATGTGTTGTACCAAATGATACTTTACTTAATGAAATGTAAAATACCTTGTGATTTCAGTACCGTAAAAATGTGCTACCAGTTTTTGCCTTGTATTATCAGCCCCAGACATGACACCCAACTACAATAACTCAGGTAGATATTACATAAGAGGTCCCATTTTAATTTTAAATGGACACAGTTGTTACACGGTATCGTTTCATATATCTTTTTATTTAGTTATTTCAACATTAACAGTAAACAATCTTATCACCTAAAAGCGTCTGTAAAACAATACATTTAGTGCAATTTAGTTAAAAACTATACAGTTAAAAATAAAAACAGCTTTTGTCTGCAAAAATATTTATTCATTTTAACATTTAACTTCCATTAAGACTTGGTAAAAAACAAAATACCTTCTATTAGGAAAACAAAATAAAAATACAGAATTGACAACATAGATCACATTAACTCAAAATGGTCTAGAAATGCAGAGATTAAGATCACTGCACCAGCAAGAGTGGACCACATATCACGTTAAACATTTTGACACACAGGTAATACCACCAAGGTTCTAGAAGCACTTCAATGAGGCACAACGTGGAGTTTAGGCCTAATGACACCACAGAACGACACTTTGGCCTGAAGGTTCATCGCACAGGCACAATTTACGCAGAAGCTGTAAACTTACTACGAGACGCACATAAGCGACATTCAACACAAAAAAAATAGTATCTTGGGCATTGACATCAACGCTGTTACGCAGTTTTCAGCGCAGCAACATTGAGGAGAAATGGAAAAAATAAAAACTATAATGACACTTTTGTAGGTAAACACATTGAAAACCCTGATCAAACTGTGTTCCGATGCATTTACCAGCAATCAGTCATCACTTCTCCCATGTCTTTTCATTTCATCCCTTGGTGTGGACATTCTTCAGTCTTATGAAACAGGTTAAAGGGGCAAACATATTGGACTATCGCCATCATTGGTGTGGATTGCTTTTGGGGATGGAGTTATGTTGTGACTTCAGCCTCACAGCAATTACTCTAAAATACTGTATTTTCCAATGGGCACTGCAGAACAGAGCTGACCATTGACACCAAAGACAGATACCAAAGATACATATTGATCTGAAACACAATACTTACCTCTACATACTGTACATGCATAAACACTTCCTGCCTCTAAATGGAATAAACATGGACGATATAAAAACTCAATGTTTACCCATGTGACTTCTATACACATGGTGTTGACAGTACATGCATTTGACAGTACATGTGTCCCCTCAGTCTTATGACAAGTTAATGAACCCATATAAGTCTCTTGACTTGAATGGTGAAAGTATGGTACTGTATATAGTGAATACCTATCCAATCCTTTCATTTACTAGTGGTCAGGAAGGAGAGGAGACAAGGAAAGGAAGCCATTGAGAGAATTGGAACACGGCCGATGAGGAACCACAGTGAGTGTGTCTAAATGGCCATGATGACCCAACAGTCTAGGACCCTATTCATTCAAGCCTAGCTGTCAATGCACATTTGATTTCCTGTAGTCAAAATCAAGGACATCAACTGCATGTCAATTCAAAAGCTTTCACACTGCATAAAAGGACTGCAGACTCAGACTCAATCCTGACACCTGCTTATCAGCTTTGATTGAAAAGGGCCCGGAAGCTGCTAGTGGGGTGAAAGATTCAAACGTTTTGCTACACACTAGCACCAAGCCACAAAAGTGAGTCAACTTACATACAACTTCAAATTTAAAAAATAACACAATCGATCAAATACTGTTCCAGCTACATCACATGTGCTGGGATGTTAAACTTTTTTTTTTTTAAAGAGATCTTCTTTCATATTATGGAGTCTTTTCATGATTGCATTTTCTTGTAAATTCTACATCATCAGGAATGTGGACGAAGTGCTGACAAGAGAACAGGTACTCAGGCGTACTTTCTACTATGGATGAAACATGATCTCTAGGCCAACTAAATGACTGGAGAAATCCAATACAAGCCTCTAGTTTATAATGCATGTTTAAGATTGGCTAGTGGTCTCCTCCCTGCATTCATTCCATCAACTATAAAAAATCAGCAGCAACAGAGACAACGTATGGAGTGCAACGTTTAAGTCATGATTCCATTCAAATGTCCTACCTACAGCTTCCTCGACAGCTTTCCCGTCTCCCAATGATACTTATGTTTGGAATACATTTGTGAGGCATTAAGTGTTGGTAAACACATTCTGCAGTGAGGTCGACTGCTACAAAGAAAGGCTGAGGTAATGAAATATGAGGTACTTAGCTATAGACTGAATATTAAGATGTGAGTGTATTTGTGTGTGCGGCTGTGCATATTTCCGAGACTGTCGTAAGCCTCCACTTGAAATAATGTCTCACATTAACTTGATAAAATTGTTATTAAATGGCCACTGTGTGGTTTTAGACGTATAGTCAGTTTTCTTTTCCTCTAATCTAATTTCATAAGAATTTTGCGCTAAGTTCTTTTTTTACATTAGTACTTTGTGAAACCAAGCACAAGTGTCTGGAATATTTGACATTTTAATCCAGTATTTGACTCACAGGACTCTCTGAAGCAGCTCGATGTCTGAACTTCGAAAAAGCAACATTTACACTTTATTTTACAGTCTGGTATTTACATGGTAGCAGTGTAATTACATCTTATAAATACACTATATGACCAAGAGTATGTGGACACCTGCTCGTCAAACATCTCATTCCAAAAGTTGGTCCCCGCTTTGCTGCTATAAACAGTCTCCACTCTTCTGTTATGCTTTCCATTAGATGTTGGAACATTGCTGCGGGGACATGCTTCAATTCAGCAACAAGAGCATTAGTGAGGTCAGGCAATGATGTTGGGCAATTAGGCCTGGCTCGCTGTCAGCATTCCAATTCATCCCAAAGGTCAGGGCTCTGCGCAGGCCAGTCAAGTTCTTCCACGCGTCTCGACAAACCATTTCTGTATGGACCTCGCTTTGTGCATGGGGGGGCTAGCCTGAACCATGAAAAACAGCCCCAGACCATTATTAGGGCAGGTAACGTTCTCCTGGCATCCGCCATAACCAGATTAGTCCATCGGACAGTGAAGTGTGATTCATCACTCCAGAGAACATGTTTCAAGTGCTCCAGAGTCCAATGGGTTTCCACTCCAGCCGACGCTTGGCGTTGCGCATGGTAATCTTAGGCTGGTGTGAGGCTGCTCAGCGATGGAAACCCATTTCATGATGCTCCAAACGAACAGTTCTTGTACTGACGTTGCTTCCAGAGGCAGTTCGGAAACTCGGTAGGGAGTGTTTCTACAGAGGACAGACAATTTTTACGAGCTACACACCTCAGCACCCGGCGGTCCCGTTCTGTGGCCTACCAGTTCACGGCTGAGCCGTTGCTCCTAGATGTTTCCACTTCACTATAACAGCACTTACAGTTGACCGGGGAAGCTCTAGCAGGGCAGAAATTTGACAAACTGACTTGATGGAAAGGTGGCATCCTATGAGGGCATCCTATGCCACGTTGAAAGTCACTGAGCTCTTCAGGAAGGCCCTTCTACTGCCAATGTTTGTCTATAGAGATTGCATGGTTGTGTGCTCGATTTTATACACCCGTCAGAAACGGGTGTGGCTGAAATAGTCAAATCCACTCATTTGAAGGGGTGTCCGTATATATATATATATAGTACATCTTGGTATCTTATTGATTCATTGTAACTACTTGGTACCAAATTCTACTTAGTACTATTTGTTTCAAAATGTATTATTGAATCATTTTTAATAAGTACCAGATAGTACCACTATAAAATTGTTACCATGTATGTCGCTCATAAAATACCAGGCCATAACAACTCTGATGGACTGAAAAACAAAAAATAAAGCAACAAATTAGACAAGAAGCTAATCTGAAGGATCCTAACAGGGGCAAACCGAACCCAACAACTGTGAAATTGATAAACATTAAGATGATAATGGGAGTGACTGCTAAATGTTTTGTCAATGTACCACTCCAGGAGCTATAAGTGCTAACTACACAAACCATCTGAGAACCTATTGGGCACACAGGTCACAGCTGTTTAGAGTAGCCAACAGACCAAGGAGCAGATGTTGGGGGGGGGCTCATTGTCCCCCATCGCTGGACGAAGGGCATTCAGATAGCCCCTCTTTTAGGCTGGCAGACTGCTTCTTCTACTTGTGTTTGTACTTCCTCAACATCCGCACCTGAACAAGAACATGATTACTTAATAGCTGTTGACTTTATAGAAAGGTATGGGAGGTTTGCAACCATAGTGAAGGATACAACAGTGAAATTGTAACTATTTGTCCCATTATAGTAACAAAAAAACTGTTACCTTTGGGCCTGCTGCAGATATGAAGATATGTCCGGGGGCCTGGATCCAGGGCTCTCCATCCACCTGCACAGGGATGGGCTTGGTCGCTGTGATACGCACGTAGTTGCCCTGGGCGAGACGGATCCCAGAGCGCATGCCGCTCTGCACCTGGCCCTGGACAACACAACACACATTCCGTTGGCTTGCACGATTCTTTCCATTCTCCTTTGACCTCATTTCGCACACAGGACTGCAGCTGACTGGATGTTTTTTGTTTGTCGCACCCTTCTCTGTAAACACGAGACAATGTGTGTGAAAAGGCCAGGAGGGCGGACGTTTCTGAGATACTGGATCCGGCGTGCCTGGCACCTCATTTAGCCCTTTCTAATGTTCAAATCAAACTGAATGCCTCGATGCCTGTCTGCCTGCTTTATATAACAAGCCACGGCCACGTGACTCACTGTCTGTAGGAGCGATCCATTTTTGTGAACGGGCTGTACCTAATAAACATACAGTGCATTCGGAAACTATTCAGACCCCTTGACTTTTTCCATATTTTGTTACGTTACGTCCTTATTCTAAAATGGATTAAATAATTTGTTCCCCCCCATCTTTCTACACACAATACTCAGTAATGACACAAGTTTTTTTAAAGGTTTGCAACTTTATAAAAAATTCCACACTTAAATATCACATTGGCATAACTATTCAGACCCATTACTCAGTACTATGTTGAAGCACCTTTGGCAGCGATTACAGACAAGAAGAGTCTTCTTGGGTATGACACTACAAGCTTGGCACACCTGTATTTGGGGAGTTGCTCCCATTAGTCTCTGCAGATCCTTTCAAGCTCTGTCAGGTTGGATGGGGAGTGTCGCTGCAAAGCTATTTTCAGGTCTTTCGAGAGATGTTAGATTGGGTTCAAGTCAGGACTCTAGCTGGGCCACTCAAGGACATTCAGAGATTTGTCCCAAAGCCACTCCTGTGTAGTCTTGGCTGTGTGCTTGGGGTTGTTGTCCTGTTGGAAGGTGAACCTTCGCCCCAGTCAGAGGTCCTGAGCAGGTTTTCATCAAGGATCTCTCTGTACTTTGCTCCAGTCATCTTTCCCCTTGATCCTGACTAGTCTTCCAGTCCCTGCCGCAGAAAAACAGCCCCACAGCATTTTGCTGCCACCACCATGCTTCACTGTAGGGATGGTGGCAGATTTCCTCCAGACGTGATGCTTGGCATTCAGGCCAAAGAGTTCAATCTTAGTTTCATTAGACAAGAGAATCTTGTTTCTCATGGTCCGAGAGTCCTTTAGGTGCCTTTTGGCAAACTCCAAGCGGGCTGTCATGTGCTGTTACTGAGGAGTCGCTTCTGTCTGGCCAGTCTACCATAAAGGTCTGATTGGGAGTGCTGCAGAGATGGTTGTCCTTCTGAAAGGTTCTCCCATCTCTGGAGCTCTGTCAGTGACTATCGGGTTCTTGGTCACCTCCCTGAATAAGGCCCTTCTCCCACGATTGCTCAGTTTGGCTGGGCGGCCAGGTCTAGGAAGAGTCTTGGTGGTTCCAAACTTCTCCATTTAAGAATGATGGAGGCCACAGTGTTCTTGGGGACCTTCAATGCTGCAGAAATGTGTTGGTACCCTTCCCCAGATCTTTGCCACGACACAATCCTGTCTCGGAGTCGCTAAGGACAATTCCTTCAACCTCACGGCTTGGTTTTTGTTCTGACATGCACTGTCAACTGTGGGACCTTATATAGAGAGGTGTGTGCCTTTCCAAATCATGTCCAACCAATTGAATTTACCACAGGTGGACTCCAATCAATTTGTAGAAACCGGATTGGATGATCAACAGAAACAGGATACACCTGAGCTCAATTTCGAGTCAATTAGCAAAGGGTCTGAATACTTAATACATTTGCAACAAAAATGTTTTAACCTGTTTTCGCTTTGTCATTATGGGGTATTTGGTGTAGATTGATGAGAAAAAAAACAATATTTAATTCATTTTAGAATAAGGCTGGCTGTAAAGTAACAAAAAGTGAAAAAAGTCAAGAGGTCTGAATACTTTCCAAATGCACTGTATCAATGAGAGTTATTTACATTTTGATCTGGATAAAACATTTGATCACTGGGATCATTTTTTAGCTCTGATCTCTTCTTTGTGGCAACAGGACATACTCAACAGAGTAAGGAAAGACTTGTAGTGAGTGATTAACTCACCATGTGTACCACCCCAGTCACCCCCACCACCTCCAGCATGCCATCGTCAATGCGAGGTTTCCCGTAGCGCGAGTCACCCTCTGATCCCCACAGGTCTGCCCCGGAGCCCCAGCTACACACACACACATAGTTGTAAGTGCTGTGTTTCAGATCAATATGTACTGAAGGTGTGAGTGTGTCAGGGGCCAGTGTGTATAAGCCAGTGTGCGAGGCCATTCTTGTTCAGGAGCATGCATCTTAAAGTGAATGTCATACGTCATGAGTGTCTGATTGTTAGCCGTGTGTAGAGTTTAGCCGTTTGTGTGTATTTCCTACCTGGGGATGTTTAGGAAGATGAGGCCTTCTATGCTGGGCAGTTCTATATCTTGCTTGTCCACCTGTAGTTTGAGGTCCTTGTGAAGGTTCCGTGTGTGACTCAGCTTCTGCAGACCCACCTTCAGGTACACACCTTTGTTGTGAAACCTACACAGACACCAAAGAAAAGTCATTTTGGAGAAATTCCTTTTTGGGGATATTTTAAAGCAACTTCTCACCGGAGGTGGTCTCTTACCTGCTGTTGAACTTCCCTGGTTCCTCTTGACGGGCATGGTGGAAGTCCAGACTGACTTCAGCATCGATGCCCAGCCCAAAATAGTTGTTCATCTGCACTATCTGTAACAAGGGAGACCACCAGTTGAATGGCCACGCCAAAAAGTACACCCATGCATCGATTAAAATGGCAATGTAGTTTTAACAATGGCAATAGTTATAACATAAATCATATATTTCTATACCTATTCATGTTTGTCAAGTTATTGTTTTGTGTGCATTGTTATATTGTGAAAGTAAACAAAAACTACAATTGCAAAAACAATCATATCTGCATTATTCTGATTGGACCTTTGGTGGTTCCAGGAAGCCGTTCTCCTTGCCGTCATCTGTGATCTCCTGTGCATCCAGCAGAATAGTCCAACGGTCTATCTGCACCTCCTCCGCCTCGTCCACAGATACCAGGATGTGGTGGGGGTCCTCTCCGCTGTAGCCCGCCCCCCAGCGCAGGATCCGCGCCAGGTCGTTACCTGATGGGAGGCATTAGGGGGTGTGAATATTGTGAAAAAACTACTGATGGAAGCTGATTGAAGCTAACCTATGCACACTACAGCAATTAGAAGAGAAGGGTATGTCATCAGGGGCCCCACTCACCTGTGCCGAGTGGGACGATGCCGACGGGGGGCTCGGGACAGACCAGCTTGTGTCTGATGGCCTCCAAGACTCCCAGGACCCAGCCCACTGTCCCATCTCCCCCACACACCAGCACCCGGAAGCGGGGCACCGCCCTAAATGTGTGGAGTCTGTGGAGGATATAAGAAAACAAAAACTTAAAGAGAATAGGTGGGGAGGGCCAACTGAATATTAGGATGATGTTCCTAATGTTTGGCACACACACACACACAGTTGAAGTCGGAAGTCTACATACACTTAGGTTGGAGTCATTAAAACTCGTTTTTCAACCGCTCCACAAATTTGTTGTTAACAAACTATGGTTTTGGCAAGTCGGTTAGGGCATCTACTTATTGCATGACAAGTAATTTTTCCAACAATTGTTTACAGACAGATTATTTCACTGTATCACAATTCCAGCGGGTCAGAAGTTTACATACACTAAGTTGACTGTGCCTTTAAACAGCTTGGAAAATTCCATAAAATTATGTACTGGCTTTAGAAGCTTCTGATAGGCTAATGACATCATTAGAGTCAATTGGAGGTGTACCTGTGGATGTATTTCAAGGCATACCTTCAAACTCATTGCCTCTGCTTGACATCATGGGAAAATCAAAATAAATCAGCCAAGACCTCAGAAAAATTATTATAAACCTCCACAAATCTGGTTCATCCTTGGGAGCAGCTTCCAAATGCCTGAAGGTCCCACATTCATCTGTACAAACAATAGTAAGCAAGTATAAACACCATCGGACCACGCAGCCGTCATACCGCTCTGGAAGGAGAGGCGTTCTGTCTCCAAGAGACGAACGTACTTTGGTGCGAAAAGTGTAAATCAATCCCAGAACAACAAAAGACCTTGTGAAGATGCTGGAGGAAACAAGTACAAAAGTATTTATATCCACAGTAAAAAAAAAAAGTATTATATCGACATAACCTGAAAGGCCACTCAGCAAGGAAGAAGCCACTGCTCCAAAACCGCCATAAAAAAAAGCCAGGCTACGGTTTGCAACTGCACATGGAGACAAATATCGTACTTTTTGGAGAAATGTCCTCTGGTTTGATGAAACAAAAATATAACTGTTTGGTCATAATGACCATCGTTATGTTTGGAGGAAAAGGGGGGAGGCTTGCAAGCCGAAGAACACCATCCCAACCGTGAAGCACGGGGGTGGCAGCATCATGTTGTGGGGGTGCTTTGCTGCAGGAGGGACTGGTGCACTTCACAAAATAGATCGCTTCATGAGGATGGAAAATTATGTGGATATATTGAAGCAACATCTCAAGACATCAGTCAGGAAGTTAAAGCTTGGTCGCAAATGGGTCTTTCAAATGGACAATGACCCCAAGCATACTTCCAAAGTTGTGGAAAAATGGCTTAAGGACAACAAAGTCAAGGTATTGGAGTGGCCATCACAAAGCCCTGACCTCAATCTTAGACAATTTGTGGGCAGAACTGAAAAGGCATGTGTGAGCAAGGAGGCCTAGAAACCTGACTCAGTAACACCAGCTCTGTCAGGAGGAATGGGCCAAAATTCACCCAACTCATTGTGGGAAGCTTGTGGAAGGATACCTGAAACGTTTGACCCAAGTTAAACAATTTAAAGACAATGCTACCAAATACTAATTGAGAGCATGTAAACTTCTGACCCACTGGGAATGTGATGAAAGAAATAAAAGCTGAAATCACGCTACTATTATTCTGACATTTCACATTCTTAAAATAAAGTGGTGATCCTAACTGACCTAAGACATGGAATTTTTACTAGGATTAAAATGTCAGGAATTGTGAAAAACTGAGTTTAAATGTATTTGGCTAAGGTGTATGTAAACTTCTGACTTCAGCTGTATATATATTAGAGTCAATCATATATTCACTGGTTGACATTACTCATTGTGCCATGGCTCACAAACATACATGATAGACAAAACTATTTCAAAGATCTTGTGCAATGTTTATTTTCCGCAACACAGACCCCCCTTCTACAAACACAATAGCTGTGACATCACACTGTCTCACCCAGACAATGGTCCCCCATTGTTCATGTCAAACACTTGGTGGGGGTTCAGAAGCTTCCGGAAACCATAGAGGAGCTCTCTGCCCTTCAGCTCACCGCTCTTAGGGTTGACAAACACCAGTAGGGGCGAGTCACCTTTGGGTAACTTGTTGTGCTGCAAAAAAG
Organism: Oncorhynchus nerka; assembly: GCF_034236695.1. Lineage (NCBI taxonomy): Eukaryota > Metazoa > Chordata > Actinopteri > Salmoniformes > Salmonidae > Oncorhynchus > Oncorhynchus nerka. Next base: position 52,484,187 of record NC_088401.1, read on the forward strand.
TTACAACAACAGCAATGTCAATGGAGTAAAGCAAGCCGGCTTCTTTAAAAAGGTTCAGTTCACGTAAATTACACATTCAACTGGGATCTGGGTTTGTTTACGTCACATTGACGTAGCATTACCATGATCTCTGGTAGGACAAGAGAGGTGAGCTGCTGGTTGCTGACAGATGTGTCTTTGGCTAACATGTAGATCCTCTCAGCCTCAGAGAAACACGATATCTGCAACACCACTGCACCTTCAACGCAGACAGATAGACAGGCAAACCTCAGAATCGATGAACTCCCACATTCAATGTTATGATGACATTTACGACTTTGTATGTAATGCACTAAAACTGCTCCGCATAGAAATCGCTTATTATAATAAAGACGTCACAAGATAAATGGCTGTGGGCCATACAGCAGGCTTGATATAAATGGACCATTTAGCTCTTGGGCAGTGGCAGCAGCAGTGGGGCAAAAGAGCAGCGACTTGAGCAGTGTCAAGCAGAGACACAGCCCAGAACAGGCCGTTTGGGGATGGATGTGGAATGAGGGCATAGGGAGGGGGACAGGGAGGGGATTGTGGGGAGAAGAGTGTGATACTTAGGAAGGGGACAGCAGGATTAGAGAGGGGGACGAGATGGAGGGGGGGTGTAGAAGAGGGTGGTGCTCCACTGGCTGTTTCCATGGTGACGTACACACCTTGGTTCCCGTAAACATGTGTGATGGTGACCAAGTGACCTATGGAGGAGAGCAGATTCGCATCTAGTCAGTTAACGATTTTAAATAACATTTAAAATCAACTATAGTCCATTTCAAGGAAAATGTTCAGGAGGATCTCTGTGGTAAAGTGAAACGAAAGGGGGACAGCACTGAACCCTATGGGATTCTGTCCATTTTATTTCTTGCAAAGAGCGGAATCATGATCCGATGTGTGTAGACTCACTCTTGATAGCTAAATGCTCCTGTAGCAGGTCTGCATATTGCTCCTTGCTCAGCTGTACAGGCAGTCCCTCTAGAAGCAGGTTGACCTGCACAATCCTGTTCCTGCTCTCCACGATGTAGAAACGGGTCTGGTTCATCTGCCTCAGGGAGATCTGTCAGAAACGAAGACACAGCTATAAACACACAAACACCACCCGAATTACCCATAAACTTGAATGTCAGCTTGAAGTTCCTCATACTGTACCTTCCTTATCTCCTGCAGTTTGTCCAGCAGCAGCTCATGGCCTGTCAGCACTCGTCTCTGAACTGGGATGTGGAGAAAGAAAAAACACACACCGTCAATGAACTTTGATAAGATACAATAAATTAAGGCATATAAACAAAGAGACTTCTTATTTTATGGAAAAGGACAGCGTTGATGTATAGGTCAGACATATTCCTGTTTCTTACCTTGCTTACTGCCCATGTAAACCTCCACAAGATTGAAGCTTGATGGGTCTTCATTCTGGAGAAAAGAGCATCGCCAAACAAGAGTATTGAACTAGTATTGTCATTGACAGATACATATTATAGTCAAGAGCAATAGTTCAACCATTAATTGAAACTTCCGGGTACAATACATTTACATATTAGGCATATAGCAGACGCTTTAATCCAGAGCATTTTACAGGAGCAATTAGGGTTAAGTGACTTGCTCAAGGGCATATCAAGAGATTTTTCACCTAGTCGGCTCAGGGATTCGAACCAGCGAGTTACTGGCCCAACGCTCTTAAACCGCTAGGCTACCTGCCGCCCATACAATACTTATGCCAAGTTGTATTTAAGATAGAGTGGCTGTGTTATGTTGGTGACCTGCTGGTAACCTGTACCTGTTTTCCCAGTTGAGTGAGGACCTCCTTAATGACAGAATCCACAGTGCTGTTCTTGGAGATGGATATGTACGCCACAATAACCCTGTAAACAGACCCAGGCAGTAGCAATGGAAGATATCAAAAGGTATAGTAGGAGGGCAACTGTCACCTAGTCGGCTCGGGGATTCGAACCAGCGACCTTTGCATTACTGGCCCAATGCTCTTTTGACCAAAGCATTTTCTGATGCCTAATGAGTCCTTTGAGATGAACTCATTAGCGCATTTGAGATTTGTGCTAGTGATGTGGTTATATCAGCTGGGCGAACAGGTTTAGGTTAATTAAATATTGTGTGGATGAAGGGCGGGTGTTTGGCAGGCGGGTTGAATAAAGAGAAAACAATACATACATACATTAGGCTATCTATAGGCTATATTGAGGTTTTTCTTTAATTATTTTAGGCTATCTGGTATAAGTGCTTAAGCCTAAGCTTTAAGATCTAAATGCACATGCACCAAATAGCCTACACACCAATCACCGAATGCTTTTGGGAATGGGCAGAAAAAGTTAATCCACGGAAGCAAAAAGGACAATGTCACAGTTTAATACAAGAGAAAAGCTGCAACATGGAGTTGAAACTAAAAAGGGAGGGCCAGAAAAGTAATGTTTGGGAAAGATTTTGTGAAGTGGTAAAATAGAATTATAGCAGTACGGGCCGGCTATGTTATGTGATGATTGTGAGGCGCTACACAAATTCAACAGCCACAAGACGGGGGACTTCAAATAGGCCTATGGCAGGTCAAGGGAACTGGAGCCTACTGTTCAGATGGGTTACATTGAAACTGTAGGTCTATAACCTCTCACATAGCCTTAATATGAACTCCCGCAGAATTAAGCATTTCTTGCAGTAAAATGATACACTAAATGTAGGCAAAATTTTGACTCGGGAACAGGAGTGGAGAAATATGATTTATTTCAGCATCTTGAGAGAATGCGCAGTTAGATATAATCTGTAGAGGTGCTATCTTTACCAGAATCATAAAAGCGGACAGTATTTCAACCACGTAAAGTATGCATCCAAGCCGAACTGAAATCTTAGAAACATGTTGGGTCGTTTTCACAGCTTTCCATTTCCTTACAACCGGTCAAACTGATGTTAATTGGAAATTTTTCAGTTTTGTTTTTGTTATTGCATTTCCTCTCCGGTCCCTAAATGTCTTTGCTCCCCGTGAAAGAAGATGAAAAAAATTATTTGTTTGCATCCCTGTTAGTGAGCATTTCTTCTTTTTCCTTTTTCTTTGTTGAATTTTACCCCCTTTGGATACCAATTTTGTGGTATCCAATTGTTAGTAGTTATACTATCTTGTCTCATCGCTACAACTCCCGTACGGGCTCGGGAGAGACGAAGGTTGAAAGCCATGCGTGCTCCGAAACAAAACCCAACCAAGCTGCACTGCTTCTTTAACACAGCGCGCATCCAACCCGGAAGCCAGCCGCACCAATGTGTCGGAGGAAACACAGTGCACCTGGTGACCTGGTTAGCGTGCACTGTGCCCTGGCCCGCCACAGGAGTTGCTGGTGCGATGAGACAAGGATATCCCTACCAGCCAAACCCTCCCTAACCCGGACGATGCTAGGCCAATTTTGCATCGCCCCACATACCTCCCGGTCGTGGCCGGCTGCGACAGAGCCTGGGCGCGAACCCAGAGTCTGGGTGCCCTAGACCACTGCTCCACCCGGGAGGCCCCGAGCATTTCTCCTTTGCCAAGATAATACATCCACCTGACAGATATGACATATCAAGGAGCTGATTAAACAACATGATCATTACACAGGTGCACCTTGTGCTGGGGACAATAAAAGGCCACTCTAAATGTGCAATTTTGTTACACAACACAATGCGTGCAATTGGCATGCTGACTGCAGGAATGTTCACCAGAACGGTTGCCAAATAATTTAATGTTATTTTCTCTACCATAAGCCGCCTCCCATGTTTTTTTAGATAATTTGGCAGTACATCCAATCGGCCTCAACTGCAGACCATGTGTATGGCGTCGTGCGGGTGAGCGGTTTGCTGATGTCAACGTTTTGAATAGAGTGCCCCATGGTGGAGGTGGGGTTATGGTATGGGCAGGCATAAGCTACGGACAACGAACACAATTTAATTTTATCAACAGCAATTTGAATGCACAAAAATACCGTGACGAGATCCTGAGGCCCATTTTTTTAAGGTATCTGTGACCAACAGATGCATATCTGTATTCCCAGTCATGTGAAATCCATAGATTAGGGCCTAATTTATTTATTTCAATTGACTAATTTCCTCATATGACCTGTAACTCAGTAAAATCTGTGAAATTCTTGCATATTGCGTTTATATTTTTGTTCAGTAAAGATTGAAGCATTCATTCTATTGATTTATGACATTCTGGTGAGCAAAGGTTTATTTAGTCTTCTAGGGCAACATATAATGACAGAAGAAAAGCTGATGTATATAATTATAGACAAGTTGACTAACAAATAGCTTACCAAAACTTTGGAAATTATAAGCAGAAACATATCTAAATCAGGCAAATCGTTCCGCCGTCGTTGACTGTAACCTACAGCGTATTTTCTATATTAGCGGGTTAGGGTCAAGTGCAGGCCTTAGACTTTCCATTTATCACATTTGGTTGGGCGGTTGCGGATGGGTTAATAGCAACTACAGGCGGGTGAACAAACAGCTGACCCATGCATCACTAGTTTGCGCCATAACTGAGCAGTTTCCCTATACATTACTCACTTGAGCCAGCCGGCATAGATCCTGAGGACCTCTGTTTCCTGAGGTTTGGCCCTTAGGAGCCACGCCTCGGGCACATTCTCCTTAAAGATTGCCTTATCGGGGGTGCCGTTATGGTTGAGGACGTCGTCATCGACTAGAGCCTGCTGGCCGTTGTCTTGGAGCTCATATTCCAGGGGGTCATCTGGGATGTAAAAGGCCCTCAATGCTGACTCCTGCAGACATGGATTAGATCAGGGACTGGTGACCCTCCTCCTGGAGAGACCCTTTGGATGTGCAGGTTTTTACTCTATCCCTGCTCTAAGAAACACACCTGGCCTGATTCTACTGAGCTGCATGTCAGACCCTTGATTAGAAGAATCAGGTGTGTTAGAGCAGGGCTGGAGCCAAAGCCTGCTCTCCAGGAGGGTTGGCCTTGGATTAGGTTGTTCAAAACTATTGTTATTATCATCATTATTGATGTTACTAGTGATAGTAGTATTGGTGATGATAGTATAAATATTATTAGTACCTGTTGTTGCTGTAGTAGTTCAACAATATTAGATTAGTATTACAGTAGTAGTAGGAGTTGTGGTAACACAAATGAATGCACTCTTAAAACAACGAAGCACTTAGTGTAAATCTGTTTTTAGTGAATGGGGAGAATCTCACCACTACTTCCACATTCTTGGTTATCCGAGGAATGGAGACCAAACGGAAGTGGCTACGCTTGACTGCATCATCTCCATCGAACACCTTGAGAACCTGCTTCCCTGCAGTTTTGCACACAAAAAAATATTTAGACCAATGAGGTCAATTCTATGGACCTGTATGATTAGGATTAGGGTAGACTTGGATTTGATAACTAAGCATTAGCAAATGCTGCAGAACATCAGGAGCGGTAGGACTACTGTTAGCTTAGTGTCATGCTCTAAATAGCAGAGCTAAAGCATTTTAAAATAACTTTGAACCAGAAACGTTAGAGAATCTTTTTTCTAGCTGAAACATGGGAAAATCATATGTTTACATGTGGCTTCAATGGTGACATGCTTGGCTAAATACAGTGTGACAACTCATCCTGTACCTACCGGAATCTGGTGTGGTTGCCAGCTGGCTCTCCTTTGTAGGTCTGTCAGCATCTTCCAAGTTATCTGATGAAGCAAAGTTCAACGTACAGGTACGTGAAGGCAAACAACGATGAAATAGAATGAACGTTACATTTGCTACAGGTTTTTCCCACATACTTTACATTGTTTCACTTCTGTGTGCAAACAGTCTACTGAAGAATGGACGCCTCTCTCATTTCAGGTTAAAGCACAATTTCACCATTGCTCATCTTGTTTGACAAATGGCTTGTGACTCATCTGGTCTGACGTAGAACAAGTGACCAACAACATGTTGACACTTGCTCCAAGCACCTCTCATTCTTGACAGCCTGTGCCCAAGTACGAATGCTTACAAAGGGAGTGCAAATTTGACTGTGTGGAGTTAGCAGTGAATGAATTAGGCCTATGTCTTACATTACCATAATGGAAACTCATTATCTTGATTTACACTGAACTAAATTATAAATGCAGAATTCAACAATTTCAAAGATATTACTGAGTTATAGTTCATAAAAGGAAATCAGTCAATTTAAATAAGTTCATTATGCCCTAATCTATGGATTTCACATGACTGGGAATACAGACAATGATTTAATTCAGCTTTTATTTCTTTCATCACATTCCCAGTGGGTCAGAAATGTACATACACTCAATTAGTATTTGGTAGCATTGCCTTAAAATGGTTTAACTTGGGTCAAACGTTTAAGGTAGCCTTCCGCAAGCTTCCGACAATAAGTTGGGTGAATTTTGGCCCATTCCTCCGGACAGAGCTGGTGTAACCGAGTCAGGTTTGTACAGTAGGCCTCCTTGCTCGCACACACTGCCCACAAATTTTCTATAGGATTGAAGTCAGGGCTTTGTGATTGCCACTCCAATACCTTGACTTTGTTGTCCTTAAGCCATTTTGCCACAACTTTGCTTTGGGTCATTGTCCATTTAGAAGACCCATTTGCGACCAAGCTTTAACTTCCTGACTGATGTCTTGAGATGTTGGGATGGTGTTCTTTAGCTTGCAAGCCTCCCCCTTTTTCCTCCAAACATAACAATGGTCATTATGACCAAACAGTTCTATATTTGTTTCATCAGACCAAAGGACATTTCTCCAAAAAGTACAATCTTTGTCCCCATGTGCAGTTGCAAATCGCAGTCTGGCTTTTTTTTATGGCGGTTTTGGAGCAGTGGCTTCTTCCTTGCAGAGTGGCCTTTCAGGTTATGTCGATATAGGACTTGTTTTACTGTGGATATATATGGATACTTTTCTACCGGTTTCCTCCAGCTTCTTCACAAGGTCCTTTACTGTTGTTCTGGGATTGATTTACACTTTTCGCACCTAAGTATGTTCATCTCTAGGAGACAGAATGCGTCTCCTTCCTGAGCGGTATGACGGCTGCATGGTCCCATGGTGTTTATACTTGCGTACTATTGTTTGTACAGATGAACGTGGTACCTTCAGGCGTTTGAAAATTACTCACAAGGATGAACCAGAGTTGTGGAGGTCTGTAATAATTTTTCTGAGGTCTTGGCTGATTTCTTTTGATTTTCCCATGATGTCAAGCAAACAGGCACCGAGTTTGAAGGCAGGCCTTGATATACATCCACAGGTACACACCTTCAATTGACTCAAATGATGTCAATTAGCCTACCAGAAGCTTCTAAAGCCATGACATAATTTTCTGGAATTTTCCAAGCTGTTTAAAGGCACAGTCAACTTAGTGTATGTAAACTTCTGACCCGCTGGAATTGTGATACACTGAATTATAAGTGAAATAATCTGTCTGTAAACAACTGTTGGAAATATGACTTAGGACATCTACTTTGTGCATGACACAACTGACTTGCCAAAACTATAGTTTGTCAACAAGAAACTTGGAGTGGTCGAAGAATGAGTTTTAATGACTCCATCCTAAGTGTATGTAAACTTCTGACTTCAACTGTACCTTAAAAAGAAAAGTGTTGGTGAGTGGATCAGAAAACAAGTCAGTATCTGGTGTGAACATCATTTGCCTCATGCAGCATGACATCTCCTTCGTGGATCAGAAAACAAGTCAGTATCTGGTGTGAACATAATTTGCCTCATGCAGCGTGACACATCTCCTTTGTATAGAGTTGATCAGGCTGTTGATTGTGGCCTTTGGAATGTTGTCCCACTCCTCTTCGGTGGCTGTGCGAAGTTGCTGGATATTGGCGGGAACTGGAAAATGCTGTCGTACAAGTCGATCCAGAGCATCCCAAACATGCTCAATGGGTGACATGTCTGGTGAGCATGCAGGCCATGGAAGAACTGAGAAATTTTCAGCTTCCAGGAATTGTGTACAGATTCTTGCGACATGGGGCCGTGCATTATCATGCTGAAACATGAGGTTATTGCGGCGGATGAATGGCACGACAATGGGCCTCAGGATCTCGTCACGGTGTCTCTGTGCATTCAAATTGTCATCGATAAAACGGCATTGTGTTCGTTATCCATAGCTTATGCCTGCCCAAACCACAACTGCATGGGACATTCTGTTCACAACGTTGACATCAGAAAACGACTTGCCCACACAACGCCATACCGGGGATTCATCCATGAAGAGCACACTTCTCCAGCGTTTCTGGCAAGAGCTCTGGTGGACATTCCTGCAGTCAGCATGCCAGTTGCACTCTTTCAAAACATTTGTGACATTGTGTTGTGAGACAAAACTACACATTTTTGACTGGCCTTTTATTGTCCCCAGCATTTTTTGTCCAATTTAATATTCCTTTGCATGTACATTTCTGTGAGTGAAACAGTTGCTGAGAGGATGTGACTTTGGGTAGGGGAAAGGGAGGGGTAATGGATTTATTTCACCTTTATTTAACTAGGCAAGTCAGTTAAGAACAAATTCTTATTTTCAATTTCAGGGGCAGAACGACAGATTTGTACCTTGTCAGCTCGGGGATTTGAACTTGCAACCTTCCGGTTGCTAGTCCAACACTCTAACCACTAGGCTACCCTGCCGCCCCATGGATGTTGGGGACCACAAGCTTACCCAGCTCATTCTGGTAGCTCTCAGAGATGCGGTAGCAGTGCATCTTGCTAAAGTTCCTCGAGCAGATTCTCACACAAGCAGGGTGAAGACGCATGTTGCGTAGCCGTCCCAGACCGCACTCTGGCGGCACAATGAGATAACAGGCAGCGTGTGTCTGCAAAGTATGACACAAACACTGTTAAAACAAGCACATGAAACATGCTGTCTGGCATTATTAGCTACAGTAGTTTTTTGTGGCGGTACTTTTATTTTCGTTTTGAGTCTTACCGTAATACCACACCACTGACACCGCATCCCCGCCAGGACGTCTGAGGAGCTACAGGTGCGCCGGCAGACCTCACAGCGTGCACCTGAAGGAATGTTCCCCTCCCGCCAGTGGTGGGGGAACGTATCCTTGGCCAAGAGGATTAAAAAATATAAATATATATATTTTTTTAAAGACAACCGACAGATATGTTACAAATCAAAATCAAATCAAATGTGTTACAATAAGCAAAAAGTAGACCAGTCAAAACATAGGAAGAAACTCATTATCCTGTTGGATGTGCTTTTATGTCAACCTAAAAGGACCAAAAATATTTGGCATTGCTCAGCACAGCTGTAATTTCTCTCAGGTCGTTCCAGTGTGATTTCTCAGAATCAGGCCCTCGAAGCCTCTCTATGGAACTCTCCTATAGAGGATTCCTCCCTTGACAGTGGCAGGTGATAAATGTGATTTTCCTGTGTTTTATATATATTTTTCACACTACGGAGGTTGGAATGATACTGTGAAATACTGCCTGAAATTTCAGCCTGTTTAGGGGGGATGGAATTTTGGCCTACCTGGTGACATCAATAGGCAGTAAATTAGTTATTAGACCAATAAGAGAGAGAGTTCCAAACCTCTCTGTCAGCTAGTTTTCAGCTTTCCCCTCCCCACTCAGCCCACTCCTAGACAGTCCTAGCAAAAATATTGCTGCAGAAATGTCTCTTTGCTTCTTTTCGACCATTGTAATTGAAAACAATCACAGTAGGGTATTTAATTGTTACCCAGAAATGATTTGATATTGAGATAAGAATGGCTGCATTGGACTTTCATTTTAACTCAAAAATGCACCTGTCTTTTGTTTTGCTTCTTTGCCTAATGAGTTTATAGTATCTTGACATGCCACTGGGAGAATTAAATGAACATTGTGAACAGAATACACCTTTTAGACAGAAGGCTTGTGATACTTACAAAGTCCTGACTCCCATCCTGGTGACAGAGACGGCAGTCGCCACAACTGAACGTAGCACAGTCATAGTGGGCATGCAGCTCACAAACTGAAAGCAGAACCAATGGTTACGTTACTTCTGTAAAAGTCACTACTACCACTGATGGACTGGCTCCCAATCAGACTTCCCCCAAGGAAGTTGAAATACAATTTGAATGTACATAGAATGTACTTTATGTGTGTAAACTTGTGCACCCCTTCCGGGTTGGAGCGAGCGGTCGCATCTGCACTCGGTCCGCAGGTAGTATTACATTTCATTACATTTCATTATAGTACAACGGTTTGATTTGTCTAATCTTAGCAATTTTTCTTCTTAGCTAGCTACATAGCCGTCTTTGTATCATAGATAATTGCGTAATTATCGTATTTCGTCGTCCTAACGCAGTCTACACCGCCCTGCAGCTAGCTAGCTAGCTAGCTAACGTCTACCGTTAGCTAGTCCACCGTCTACCGATTAGCAGCACAACTTACACTCAACTGAACGACTTGATTAGTGTAGTGTTAGCTAGCTACATAGTTGTCTTTGCTGTCTTCGTATCCAAGATAATTGTGTAGTTTAGAGTGTGTAGTTTTAGAGTGATTATCTTAATTTACCAAGGTTAGCTAGCCAGCTATTCGTCGTCCTTAACGTAACAGAACTTCCGCACTCAACAATCCGTCGCATTTCGCCGCTCCACAGGTAGTATCACATTTTTCATTTCATTACAGTACAACAGCTTGATTTGTTTGATCGTAGCTAGCTACATAGCTAGCTACATAGCCGTCTTTGTATCAAAGATAATTGTGTAGTCTTGAGCGATTTCCTAGGTTAGCTAGCCAGCTATTGTCGTTCTTTTAACGCAACGTAACGTAAATCAACACTGCTAGCTAGCCAGCTAGCCCCGAATAGCAGCACAGTAGCACAGTAGAAACCATTACACTCAACGGAACGACTTGATTAGTGTAGTGTCAACAACGCAGACACTGCCAGCTAGCCTACATAGTCAACAACGCAGCCTCTGCCAGCTAGCCTACTTCAGCAGTACTGTATCATTTTAATCATTTTAGTCAATAAGATTCTTGCTACGTAAGCTTAACTTTCTGAACACTCGAGACGTGTAGTCCACTTGTCATTCCAATCTCCTTTGCATTAGCGTAGCCTCTTGTGTAGCCTGTCAACTATGTGTCTGTCTATCCCTGTTCTCTCCTCTCTGCACAGACCATACAAACGCTCCACACCGCGTGGCCGCGGCCACCCTAATCTGGTGGTCCCAGCGCGCACGACCCACGTGGAGTTCCAGGTCTCCGGTAGCCTCTGGAACTGCCGAACTGCGGCCAACAAGGCAGAGTTCATCTCAGCCTATGCCTCCCTCCAGTCCCTCGACTTCTTGGCACTGACGGAAACATGGATCACCACAGACAACACTGCTACTCCTACTGCTCTCTCTTCGTCTGCCCACGTGTTCTCGCACACCCCGAGAGCTTCTGGTCAGCGGGGTGGTGGCACCGGGATCCTCATCTCTCCCAAGTGGTCATTCTCTCTTTCTCCCCTTACCCATCTGTCTATCGCCTCCTTTGAATTCCATGCTGTCACAGTTACCAGCCCTTTCAAGCTTAACATCCTTATCATTTATCGCCCTCCAGGTTCCCTCGGAGAGTTCATCAATGAGCTTGATGCCTTGATAAGCTCCTTTCCTGAGGACGGCTCACCTCTCACAGTTCTGGGCGACTTTAACCTCCCCACGTCTACCTTTGACTCATTCCTCTCTGCCTCCTTCTTTCCACTCCTCTCCTCTTTTGACCTCACCCTCTCACCTTCCCCCTACTCACAAGGCAGGCAATACGCTCGACCTCATCTTTACTAGATGCTGTTCTTCCACTAACCTCATTGCAACTCCCCTCCAAGTCTCCGACCACTACCTTGTATCCTTCTCCCTCTCATCCAACACTTCCCACACTGCCCCTACTCGGATGGTATCGCGCCGTCCCAACCTTCGCTCTCTCTCCCCCGCTACTCTCTCCTCTTCCATCCTATCATCTCTTCCCTCTGCTCAAACCTTCTCCAACCCATCTCCTGATTCTGCCTCCTCAACCCTCCTCTCCTCCCTTTCTGCATCCTTTGACTCTCTATGTCCCCTATCCTCCAGGCCGGCTCGGTCCTCCCCTCCCGCTCCGTGGCTCAACGACTCATTGCGAGCTCACAGAACAGGGCTCCGGGCAGCCGAGCGGAAATGGAGGAAAACTCGCCTCCCTGCGGACCTGACATCCTTTCACTCCCTCCTCTCTACATTTTCCTCTTCTCTCTCTGCTGCTAAAGCCACTTTCTACCACTCTAAATTCCAAGCATCTGCCTCTAACCCTAGGAAGCTCTTTGCAACCTTCTCCTCCCTCCTGAATCCTCCTCCCCCTCCCCCCACTCCTCCCTCTCTGCAGATGACTTCGTCAACCATTTTGAAAAGAAGGTCGACGACATCCGATCCTCGTTTGCTAAGTCAAACGACACCGCTGGTTCTGCTCATACTGCCCTACCCTGTGCTCTGACCTCTTTCTCCCCCTCTCTCCAGATGAAATCTCGCGTCTTGTGACGGCCGGCCGCCCAACAACCTGCCCGCTTGACCCTATCCCCTCCTCTCTTCTCCAGACCATTTCCGGAGACCTTCTCCCTTACCTCACCTCGCTCATCAACTCATCCCTGACCGCTGGCTACGTCCCTTCCGTCTTCAAGAGAGCGAGAGTTGCACCCCTTCTGAAAAAACCTACACTCGATCCCTCCGATGTCAACAACTACAGACCAGTATCCCTTCTTTCTTTTCTCTCCAAAACTCTTGAACGTGCCGTCCTTGGCCAGCTCTCCGCTATCTCTCTCAGAATGACCTTCTTGATCCAAATCAGTCAGGTTTCAAGACTAGTCATTCAACTGAGACTGCTCTTCTCTGTATCACGGAGGCGCTCCGCACTGCTAAAGCTAACTCTCTCTCCTCTGCTCTCATCCTTCTAGACCTATCGGCTGCCTTCGATACTGTGAACCATCAGATCCTCCTCTCCACCCTCTCCGAGTTGGGCATCTCCGGCGCGGCCCACGCTTGGATTGCGTCCTACCTGACAGGTCGCTCCTACCAGGTGGCGTGGCGAGAATCCATCTCCACACCACGTGCTCTCACCACTGGTGTCCCCAGGGCTCTGTTCTAGGCCCTCTCCTATTCTCGCTATACACCAAGTCACTTGGCTCTGTCATAACCTCACATGGTCTCTCCTATCATTGCTATGCAGACGACACACAATTAATCTTCTCCTTTCCCCCTTCTGATGATCAGGTGGCGAATCGCATCTCTGCATGTCTGGCAGACATATCAGTGTGGACGACGGATCACCACCTCAAGCTGAACCTCGGCAAGACGGAGCTGCTCTTCCTCCCGGGAAGGACTGCCCGTTCCATGATCTCGCCATCACGGTTGACAACTCCATTGTGTCCTCCTCCCAGAGCGCTAAGAACCTTGGCGTGATCCTGGACAACACCCTGTCGTTCTCAACTAACATCAAGGCGGTGGCCCGTTCCTGTAGGTTCATGCTCTACAACATCCGCAGAGTACGACCCTGCCTCACACAGGAAGCGGCGCAGGTCCTAATCCAGGCACTCGTCATCTCCCGTCTGGATTACTGCAACTCGCTGTTGGCTGGGCTCCCTGCCTGTGCCATTAAACCCCTACAACTCATCCAGAACGCCGCAGCCCGTCTGGTGTTCTACCTTCCCAAGTTCTCTCACGTCACCCCGCTCCTCCGCTCTCTCCACTGGCTTCCAGTTGAAGCTCGCATCCGCTACAAGACCATGGTGCTTGCCTACGGAGCTGTGAGGGGAACGGCACCTCAGTACCTCCAGGCTCTGATCAGGCCCTACACCCAAACAAGGGCACTGCGTTCATCCACCTCTGGCCTGCTCGCCTCCCTACCACTGAGGAAGTACAGTTCCCGCGCAGCCCAGTCAAAACTGTTCGCTGCTCTGGCCCCCCAATGGTGGAACAAACTCCCTCACGACGCCAGGACAGCGGAGTCAATCACCACCTTCCGGAGACACCTGAAACCCCACCTCTTTAAGGAATACCTAGGATATGATAAAGTAATCCCTCTCACCCCCCCCCCCCCCCTAAAAAGATTTAGATGCACTACTGTTCCACTGGATGTCATAAGGTGAATGCACCAATTTGTAAGTCGCTCTGGATAAGAGCGTCTGCTAAAAGACTTAAATGTTAATGTTAAATGTCATGTAGCCTATCTACACATATGCTGAGGTTTAGCTTGCTACATTTCACTCATTTGTTACATCATGATCTGTACACTTCTACAAAAGTGAACCTGCAAAACCTTGGCCATAAGTTGTACATTGTATGTTGTGAAAGCTCTTAAAAACCAACCTTCACAACGAACGGCAGTGTTTCCCTCCAGATGCTTTCGACACACACAGCAGAATCTCTTTTTCTGCCCTGCTGGACCAAAGCAATGGGCGACAGGGACCTGGAGTTCACAAATGGACAGAAAAAGGAATATGACCAAAAAGACCATGACAGAGGATTGCCGTGCCAGCATGCACTCAACAGGAGCATGCACTCAACAGGAGCATGCACTCAACAGGAGCATGCACTCAACAGGAGCATGCACTCAACAGGAGCATGCACTCAACAGGAGCATGCACTCAACAGGAGCATGCACTCAACAGGAGCATGCACTCAACAGGAGCATGCACTCAACAGGAGCATGCACTCAACAGGAGCATGCACTCAACAGGAGCATGCACTCAACAGGAGCATGCACTCAACAGGAGCATGCACTCAACAGGAGCATGCACTCATCCATCAGATCACAGGCAGTAACAGAGCAGTGTAACCTTATGGTGTAAGTGTCACTCACCCGCACCTGTGTTGGGGCCATGCATGAACACACAGTCCTCACCATCTTCAGGCACTTTTCATGGCACATAAAGTTACACACTAGCGGTGGGAGGAGACACCAAATAACAGTCAGTCAGTCGAGGCGCATCAGGAGCATCAGTGACTAGGCTATCCCATTCATATTCTTTAGAATTAGATTTTGTTGTAACATCATCTATGAACCACCTTTCAGTGTTCCCCTATATTATTTTAGCAGCCGTGCACCGCTAGCTAAGATACAGTAACTTTATGCTAGCTAAAAAAATGTTTTGTTAATATATGATTGGCTGGTGATGTCATTGAGATCAAGATATCAAATTAAATTGAGGACAATTTTCAGATAAGTTTCAAAGGAAGAGAACATATATTTTGGAATAGAATGTCCTTTTACCACCCCTGCTGAAATAAATCCTAAAGGGAAACATTGCCTTTCTATAGGCTAATGCATTATAAATGCATTAGTAATGCCTTCACCCAATAATGCATTATGGTATTTGCTAAGCATTCACAGAAGCCTAATAAATCCAAGTATCTTCAAACTCAGTCATAGTGCATTACATAGAGCAGAGGTTTGTCACAAAGGAACAGTCGACCTCAAGCTGGCTAGGGAGGCTTTAGTCCTTGTGCATCCATTGCCCTCTAATAAGGCAACCTGTCTAACAACAAGAGTTCATGAGAAGCATCCAATTTCATAGAGGCGACATGCAGTATACGCTTCAGGTACTAGTCCAGCATAGTTTTGCTAGAATTTGACACATTAACAAATAGACCGTTACTGCATTTAAGTAGGCACATTAATCTAAAATACAGCACCATTGTAGCATTATACATTTTTTATGCTGTGTCTAGGATGGTATGCTTTTACAGATGCTCTGCCTCTACTCTCCAGCATCCAGGTCCCTGTTGCCATGCCGACCAGTTAAAGTATATCTGTGCAACAGAGGCTTTGCATCTCCCCTCTCCACTCTGCATGGTTAACACTGTGTGTTATCCATCATCTTCTGTTGTGTTGTGCAGTGCTGCTCCTATATGCTTTAGTGCTAGGCGAGGGGTAGCTTTGCATACTACATGTTCTATTCACGTTTTCAATCTTTTTCAAGGGAGCAATATTTTCTTATGTCAACCATGATGGATAAATCATGTAGGAAAAGAGGGAATTTACTCAATGCACATTAATTGATAGAATCACAATGTCAGTCTGTGCATGATATTGGCATAGCCCTAAAAGCCAGTGATTTTCCACATACAAACAAACTCATTGGACACAGAACCAAGGCACCTTTTCTCCCACACACACAAGCATGCCATCACCCTGAGTACTGCTCCATGAACATACTGTACACGATGACAATATCTAGAAGAGTTGAGAACATATAAGCTTTTATTTAAGCTCATGATTAAGTTTGTGCATCCATTCAACAATTCAAAGTGAATTCCCCAATGTCAAATACATTTGACATTTCAGTTGAGCGGTTTCAACTCAGTCTGGCCAAGTTAAGATACAAAAACAACCGTTTACGTTCTCATGTAAACCAACCTACCTTCACAAACGAATCCGTTAAGACCCCATATGAAATCACTGCAGTTGTGACAGAACGTTGGCTTGGTGAGAGTCACTTTCCTAAAACTGTGTCCGGGTGCGCTGACCTGGTACCTTGAGCGAGAGCCAGGGGACTCTGGAGGCTTTTCCCTCCCGGACAAGGGGCTAACGGGTGGACTTTCCATTATGGAATTATCATTCTTAGCTCCAGCGCTGTCTGCCATCGTATCTGTGCATCACAAGGGTCGCGTACAATGAAAACTTAGTTCAAATATGTTTCCGCTGGTAAACTAGCGAGCTCCAAGCAACGCGTTATCCCCCGTGGCTGTGTCATTCATTACACCTTGGAACCAGATGCGCCAGCTGCTGAAGCCATAGCGGGCATGGCGTTAGCGAGCTAGCTAACAACAATAACGTTAGACATGGCAGTTAGCTGCATTGCAAAACATTTGATAAAAATAAGTCTTGAATGATCCAGAACGACGGTTAATTCACAACAATACACTTCACCTGAGTCGTGTCGCTCGTCACCTGGAAACATTAAAAATAAGCTTACTGACTAACGTTAGCTAGCAGGCTACATTTGCTCGCAAGGAAGAAAGCAAGTTCAACGAAAATCCATCAAAACGTACGTGTCAAGCTGACTAATTAGCCAATTTTTACGCCCGCATAACTAATTAGCTCATTTTTACGCCCGCAGTTTTCATAGCTCTGTGTAGTCGTTTGCATCCGCCCTCCGCGTCCAGGCAAAAAAAGTGAGTGACTATCGTCAGATAATATTAACAAAGACAGCACAGTATGAAGATAAGCAGAAACTGCTTCTCTAATAGAAATCCCCGATAACGTTTGTAGGCGATGTCATGGCGACGTTGGCTAGCTAAACTCAGACGCAGAAAAACGTCATCAGGTTAACTGTCGTCTCCAAGTACCCCTGACTGCAATGAATTTAACTGGGTGATAATACCGCCATATTTTTGAAAGACAGGAATGAGGTTTCTATAGCAGTTTCCTGTATTGAAGACTTTTCCTTCGTTTCAAGTTTGAAAATGTATATCAATAAGTCAGTCTCATTTCCACTCAAGGATTGTGTTTTACAGGAAGTATATGGTATCCAAATGAAATATTAAGTGTACTTCTCTTGGAATTGTTATATGCAAGGATGAAAAACAAAGGAGTGAATTCAACTTTGACCCCATTATTGAGAAAACAAAGAAGAAATTTAACCTCTGGTTGCTGAGAGATATTTCGTTACACGGTCTGGTTTTAATGTCCAAAGCTGAAGGGTTATCCAGATCGGTTTATGTCTCGTTATCACTTGAATTATCCCCTAAAATTGTAAAGGACTTAGATAAGATTCTTTATAATTTGATTTGGAGGAACAAGCCTCACTATCTACGGAAATATATTCTCACTAATACCCAAGAACATGGAGGTCTTGAGGTTTTAAATTTCAATACTCTAAATAATACTTTTAAAATAAATTGGATATTAAGAACCAGAACAGTATTTGGAATGTCTTCCCTAAGTATTTATTTGACTCTGTTGGTGGTTTAGAATTTTTTGCTTCGATGTAATTTTCATGTTGATAAAATCCCAGTAAAATTGGCTAAATTCCACAAGCAGGCAATTTTAGCTTGGATGTTAGCGTATAAACACAATTTCCCCTCGCAGATTCTTTATTTGGAACAACAAAGATATACAATTTAAAAATAAGTTTTTTTTTTTTCATAACTGGTTTGAGAATAAAATTATTTTGGTTGGTCAGTTACTGAATGAGGATGGATATCTACTCTCATATGGGGAATTTCTTGATGATTTTAAAATTCCAATCACCCCGAAAGAATATGTAATTGTTTTTGATGCGATTCCAACATCAAAGATAAATGTAGTAATAAACAAATTAGGAATATTGTTTGTGATACTACAATTCCCTCAGCAAGATTATTTTGGTCAAATATCTATGGTGATATACAATGGGGGAAGCATGGAAAATTGCTAACAAATATTGTATCAATAACAAGGTAAAGGAAGTTTCATTTAAAATGTTACATAGAATTTATACTGTGAAACATGTTTTGGAAAGATTCAAGCTGAATATTGACGATACATGTGATTCTGTGGAATGGAGGAGACCACAATGCATTTGTTTTTTGCCTGTATTTATAGTAGAATTTTTTGGATTGACATACAGATTTTTTTTTTTACAAAAAAATAGGACTGGTTGTACTATTTAATGGTTTTGATCTAATTATTTGTCAGAAATTCTGACATAAATAAAGATATAGTATATTTAATTACTAGGTAAATATTATATTTACTAGGTAAATGTCATATTCACAAATACAAATGGTCGAATTCAAAACCTAACTTTTTTCACTTTATAAATTAATTTAAACAATATGGTACTACTTTAACTAAAATGAAAAACAAAAAGGCAATTAAAACTTGTTGTATTAATGAATATGATTTGTTTGTTTAGGATTCCTGGCAATGTAAATAGTTTGTATGTATGCTTGTTTGCATGTGACTATTCCTCTTGTTTGTTGATATATATATATATTTTAATAATAATATATATTTTTTGTAAAAATTTAAATAAATAAAAAAATTTAAAAAATATATATATGCAAAAAAATGATTAAAATACAAAAAATATATTTAAAAAGTACCCCTGGCTGCAGTGTGCAATTCGGGGCCGGGCTCAATTTGACCCCACCCACCTTTTTTTTGTCCATCTGAGGTGACAGTCACACACTGATTACAAACACACGTTTGCACAAGGCACACGTTAAATACAAACATATTTCATTTTTGAAGATCGTAAGAAATATTATATAAAGTACCAGCAGATGTGTTGTAACACTTTTTGCTTCATGCTATATTTGAGACAAGCTACTGATATTGTTGCAGTGAACAGACTTGTTATGTATGTCGTGTACTGTTAAAATTGTGCTGATAAATGTTACGTTGTAATTATATTGTTTCATTGAGCGCATATATATACAGTCGTGGCCAAAAGTTGAGAATGACACAAATATTAATTTTCACAAAGTCTGCTGCCTCAGTTTGAATGATGGCAATTTGCATATACTCCAGAATGTTATGAAGAGTGATCAGATGAATTGCAAAGTCCCTCTTTGCCATTCAAATGAACTGAATCCCCAAAAACAATTTCCACTGCATTTCAGCCCTGCCATAAAAGGACCAGCTGACATTATATCAGTGTTTCTCTCGTTAACACAGGTGTGAGTGTTGATGAGGACAAGGCTGGAGATCACTCTGTTATGCTGATTGAGTTCAAATAACAGACTGGAAGCTTTAAAAGGAGGGTGGTGCTTGGAATCATTGTTCTTCCTCTGTCAACCATGGTTACCTGGAAGGAAACACGTGCCGTTATCATTGCTTTGCACAAAAAGGGCTTCACAGGCAAGGATATTTTTGCCAGTAAGATTGCACCTAAATCAGCCATTTATCGGATCATCAAGAACTTCAAGGAGAGCGGTTCAATTGTTGTGAAGGCTTCAGGGCGCCCAAGAGAGTCCAGCAAGTGCCAGGACCGTCTCCTAAAGTTGATTCAGCTGCGGAATCGGGGCACCACCAGTACAGAGCTTGCTCAGGAATGGCAGCAGGCAGGTGTGAGTGCATCTGCATGCACAGTGAGGCGAAGACTTTTGGAGGATGGCCTGGTGTTAAGAAGGGCAGCAAAGAGGCCACTTCTCTCCAGGAAAAAACATCATCCTGAAATATATTGGAGGGGGGGTTAAGTCTTTAAACATTGGTTTAAGACTATACCACTCATCTTATGACACCTACCTGTAGTGTGTTTTGTTTTCGCCGCCTTTTACGATCTTTCGACCTCTCTTATTCAGACCTTAGTGAATGAATGACATACATTCAATATGATATATTCAGGTCATTCTGGCTACAGTTAAACAAGTGATTTTAAGGATGCAAAGGAAATGTCTTTATAATGTTTAAGACTTACAGCACGAGAAAGTTCTGCAGGAGAACTAGGCACCACCATCGCCTAATTTGCTGCATGTTTTCCTTTGAAAAAGAAAATCACACAATTGGATGGGGATCCCAAAAAACATTTTATCCACTAGTGATGAGAATTTATACATACCTCAGTGAAATCACTGCTTCCATTGCAATGTACAGAACGTACTGTAAGTTAAGAGTAGGTTGTTAAGTTTGATAGTTATGACAACAACAATAATGATGATAATAGTAAATAACCCCCCCCCCTCCGAATATATTTCAGGATATAGAAGACGCGCGCCCCCCCCCAAGAAGTCACAGCATGTCACATCAGCATCCAGCTCTGCAGGAGTTTGATGTATGCATTGTGTATGTAGTGTAAAAACTGTAGGAAATAGGTACCAAAAAGTGTCAAGAATAATAAACAAGAAAAAGTATGAGCGATAACAACAGTGTGCAATGCATGCTGCAAGCATAGAAATAATAACTTTTCAATGTTATAACAGAAAATAGGACTAATATAATATACTGAATAGCATCTTTGGTAGATCCTGTGGTGTGAACACGGTACACTTTTCAATAAAGGAATGACAATCAAATGGTACAGTGCAGTGGAATCATTTAAAGGAATATCTAACCTGAACATCAAAAGGCCTCCAAGGTCCAGGGGACAAGATCCGAGCACTGTGAACACAGTGTATGTCAAAGTAAAGAAAAAGTGCAATTCAACAGCTTTTTATACTCCAGCATGCATAACAGTTTTGAACACAGTTGGAACTGAATTAGCCCAAGTATTTTTCACAACATGTATGGGTTTTGCTGGACCAGAAAATGTATTTTCGACTGCAAACACACCATTTCCTCACATCAATGCACTCACATGACAAAAATATTTCCTTGGACAGTTTCAAAGCAATGTGTATGCTTTCTTCGTAAATGTGTTTTGAAGTTTTTCTTATTTATCTTCAGTTTGCAGTGTGGACAAGTTACAATTGCTTTTCTTGACTTGCCATGTATGTTGTGACCAGGTGATTTCATAATTGTATATACTATGTGTAGGCTGTGTAGACTCGCTATGTGTAACTAGAAAAAGAAAAAAAAAAAGAAAAAGGAAAAGAAAAAGGACAACAAAGTGAAACCTCTAAAGAAACAAGAGACCATAATACAAGAAAGAGCACTATAGAGAGATAGAACAACAACAACGCAGCCACTGCCAGCTAGCCTACTTCAGCAGTACTGTATCATTTGAATTATTTTAGTCAATAAGATTCCTGCTACGTAAGCTTAACTTTCTGAACATTCGAGACGTGTAGTCCATTTGTCATTCCAATCTCCTTTGCATTAGCGTAGCCTCTTCTGTAGCCTGTCAACTATGTGTCTGTCTATCCCTGTTCTCTCCTCTCTGCACAGACCATACAAACGCTCCACACCGCGTGGCCGCGGCCACTCTAATCTGGTGGTCCCAGCGCGCACGACCCACGTGGAGTTCCAGGTCTCCGGTAGCCTCTGGAACTGCCGATCTGCGGCCAACAAGGCAGAGTTCATCTCAGCCTATGCCTCCCTCCAGTCCCTCGACTTCTTGGCACTGACGGAAACATGGATCACCACAGATAACACTGCTACTCCTACTGCTCTCTCTTCGTCCGCCCACGTGTTCTCGCACACCCCGAGAGCTTCTGGTCAGCGGGGTGGTGGCACCGGGATCCTCATCTCTCCCAAGTGGTCATTCTCTCTTTCTCCCCTTACCCATCTGTCTATTGCCTCCTTTGAATTCCATGCTGTCACAGTTACCAGCCCTTTCAAGCTTAACATCCTTATCATTTATCGCCCTCCAGGTTCCCTCGGAGAGTTCATCAATGAGCTTGATGCCTTGATAAGTTCCTTTCCTGAGGATGGCTCACCTCTCACAGTTCTGGGCGACTTTAACCTCCCCACGTCTACCTTTGACTCATTCCTCTCTGCCTCCTTCTTTCCACTCCTCTCCTCTTTTGACCTCACCCTCTCACCTTCCCCCTCTACTCACAAGGCAGGCAATACGCTCGACCTCATCTTTACTAGATGCTGTTCTTCCACTAACCTCACTGCAACACTCCTCCAAGTCTCCGACCACTACCTTGTATCCTTTTCCCTCTTGCTCTCATCCAACACTTCCCACACTGCCCCTACTCGGATGGTATCGCGCCGTCCCAATCTTCGCTCTCTCTCCCCCGCTACTCTCTCCTCTTCCATCCTATCATCTCTTCCCTCTGCTCAAACCTTCTCCAACCTATCTCCTGATTCTGCCTCCTCAACCCTCCTCTCCTCCCTTTCTGCATCCCTTGATTCTCTATGTCCCCTATCCTCCAGGCCGGCTCGGTCCTCCCCACCTGCTCCGTGGCTCACGACTCATTGCGAGCTCACAGAACAGGGCTCCGGGCAGCCGAGCGGAAATGGAGGAAAACTCGCCTCCCTGCGGACCTGGCATCCTTTCACTCCCTCCTCTCTACATTTTCCTCTTCTGTCTCTGCTGCTAAAGCCACTTTCTACCACTCTAAAGTCCAAGCATCTGCCTCTAACCCTAGGAAGCTCTTTGCCACCTTCTCCTCCCTCCTGAATCCTCCTCCCCCTCCCCCCTTCCTCCCTCTCTGCAGATGACTTCGTCAACCATTTTGAAAAGAAGGTCGACGACATCCGATCCTCGTTTGCTAAGTCAAACGACACCGCTGGTTCTGCTCACACTGCCCTACCCTGTGCTCTGACCTCTTTCTCCCCTCTCTCTCCAGATGAAATCTCGCGTCTTGTGACGGCCGGCCGCCCAACAACCTGCCCGCTTGACCCTATCCCCTCCTCTCTTCTCCAGACCATTTCCGGAGACCTTCTCCCTTACCTCACCTCGCTCATCAACTCATCCCTGACCGCTGGCTCGTCCCTTCTGTCTTCAAGAGAGCGAGAGTTGCACCCCTTCTGAAAAAACCTACACTCGATCCCTCCGATGTCAACAACTACAGACCAGTATCCCTTCTTTCTTTTCTCTCCAAAACTCTTGAACGTGCCGTCCTTGGCCAGCTCTCCCACTATCTCTCTCAGAATGACCTTCTTGATCCAAATCAGTCAGGTTTCAAGACTAGTCATTCAACTGAGACTGCTCTTCTCTGTATCACGGAGGCCCTCCGCACTGCTAAAGCTAACTCTCTCTCCTCTGCTCTCATCCTTCTAGACCTATCGGCTGCCTTCGATACTGTGAACCATCAGATCCTCCTCTCCACCCTCTCCGAGTTGGGCATCTCC
This sequence comes from Oncorhynchus nerka, assembly GCF_034236695.1. Classification (NCBI taxonomy): domain Eukaryota; kingdom Metazoa; phylum Chordata; class Actinopteri; order Salmoniformes; family Salmonidae; genus Oncorhynchus; species Oncorhynchus nerka. The sequence goes on from NC_088401.1 coordinate 52,507,782, forward strand.
GGCGCGGCCCACGCTTGGATTGCGTCCTACCTGACAGGTCGCTCCTACCAGGTGGCGTGGCGAGAATCTGTCTCCTCACCACGCTCTCACCACTGGCGTCCCCAGGGCTCTGTTCTAGGCCCTCTCCTATTCTCGCTATACACCAAGTCACTTGGCTCTGTCATAACCTCACATGGTCTCTCCTATCATTGCTATGCAGACGACACACAATTAATCTTCTCCTTTCCCCCTTCTGATGACCAGGTGGCGAATCGCATCTCTGCATGTCTGGCAGACATATCAGTGTGGATGACGGATCACCACCTCAAGCTGAACCTCGGCAAGACGGAGCTGCTCTTCCTCCCGGGGAAGGACTGCCCGTTCCATGATCTCGCCATCACGGTTGACAACTCCATTGTGTCCTCCTCCCAGAGCGCTAAGAACCTTGGCGTGATCCTGGACAACACCCTGTCGTTCTCAACTAACATCAAGGCGGTGGCCCGTTCTTGTAGGTTCATGCTCTACAACATCCGCAGAGTACGACCCTGCCTCACACAGGAAGCAGCGCAGGTCTAATCCAGGCAGTTGTCATCTCCGTCTGGATTACTGCAACTCGCTGTTGGCTGGGCTCCCTGCCTGTGCCATTAAACCCTACAACTCATCCAGAACGCCGCAGCCCGTCTGGTGTTCAACCTTCCCAAGTTCTCTCACGTCACCCCGCTCCTCCGCTCTCTCCACTGGCTTCCAGTTGAAGCTTGCATCCGCTACAAGACCATGGTGCTTGCCTACGGAGCTGTGAGGGGAACGGCACCTCAGTACCTCCAGGCTCTGATCAGGCCCTACACCCAAACAAGGGCACTGCGTTCATCCACCTCTGGCCTGCTCGCCTCCCTACCACTGAGGAAGTACAGTTCCCGCGCAGCCCAGTCAAAACTGTTCGCTGCTCTGGCCCCCCAATGGTGGAACAAACTCCCTCACGACGCCAGGACAGCGGAGTCAATCACCACCTTCCGGAGACACCTGAAACCCCACCTCTTTCAGGAATACCTAGGATAGGATAAAGTAATCCTTCTCACCCCCTCCCTTAAAAGATTTAGATGCACTATTGTAAAGTGGCTGTTCCACTGGATGTCTTAAGGTGAACGCACCAATTTGTAAGTCGCTCTGGATAAGAGCGTCTGCTAAATGACTTAAATGTAAATGTAAATGTAACTAAGGGAATGGCATCAATGATACACATTTAGAGCCAGCCAAACACAACAAGGCATACATTGAAAAAAAAAACAGAAAATCAACGATCTAATCGATTACATAACTGTACATGTAAACCTAGGTTTACTGCTCAAGTAGGCAAATTTGTCCAAATAAGATTCCCTCAATGTAAGCAATTAGCTAGCTCACATGCAAATGGATGATAATTAACGATATGCTAACATTGGTGCGGTAGTTGGTCATATAAAAATATACCACTGCACTGGTATAACATGAATATTACAAAGTAGATTATGCATAATGACATTCTCACTTACTTCCATGGTTTATATTTTTGTCCATGTAGGTTAGGTTCGATTAAGATTCGCTTTCGTTGATGTTGATACCTTCGACGCCCACATTGAGCCCGGTCCCGACGTTTGACTCCGCCCACATTGAGCCGCCCCGAACTGCACACTGCAGTCAGGGGCTTCTCATCGTCTCGCGCAGAACTGTGCATGTGTAGGCGGTCAAAGGCACTACATCGATATAAAAAGTTGTTCAAATTGTTCAATAACCTGGGTTAAGAAAATCTGTGATATTAACCCATTTAATCCCATCAGTCACAATACTGAAGAAAAAACACGTTTGTACTTTACAGGCTCTATAGAAGCTAAAGTTGTATTTATCAACAAATGTGTTATATATTATGCCTTATTACGGTGTCAAGTATGATTCAGAGAAGTTTCATATGATTTCTCAAAATGGTCACAAGACCACAAGCATAAATCTCCAAGGTGTACTTTCACAGATGAATTTCGGACCAGAAGTCTATATTCAACAGCTTAAAAAGAAAGTACATTGTTGAAATTTAAAAATATTTGATTTGTTAATACACTGAACAAAAATATAAAGCAACGTGTAAAGTTCTGGTCCCATGTTTCATGAGCTGAACAAAAAAAATCCCAGAAATGTTCCATATGCACAAAAAGCTTTTTTTGTCCACAAATGTGTTTATATCCCTGTTAGTGAGCAATTCTCCTTTGCCAAGATAATCCATCCACCTGACAGGCTTGGCATATCAAGAAGATAATTAAACAGCATAATCATTACAGGTACACCTTGTGCTGGGGACAATGAAAGGCCACTGTAAAATGTGCAGTTTTGTCACACAACACAATGCCACAGATGTCTCAAGTTTTGAGGGAGTGTGCAATTGGCATGCTGACTGCAGGAATGTCCACCAGAGCTATTGCCAGATAATTTAATGTTAATTTCTCTAGCATAAACTGCCTCCATTGTAGTTTTAGAGAATTTGGCAGTATGTCCAACCTGCCTCACAACACACAGACCACGTGTAAGCACTCCAGCCCAGGACCTCCACATCTGGATTCTTCACCTATGGGATTGTCTGAGGGGGGTTGGAGGGGGGTGCTGAGGAGTATTTCTGTCTGTAATAAAGCCCATTTGTGGGGGAAAACTATTTCCGATTGGCTGGGCCTGGCTGCCAAGTGGGTGGGCCTATGCCTTCCCAGGCCCACCCATGGCTGCACCCCTGCCTAGTCATGTGAAATCCATAGATTTTTTATTTATTTATTTTATTTCACCTTTATTTAACCAGGTAAGCAAGTTGAGAACAAGTTCTCATTTACAATTGCGACCTGGCCAAGATAAAGCAAAGCAGTTCGACACATACAACGACACAGAGTTACACATGGAGTAAAACAAACATACAGTCAATAATACAGTAAAAAAAAACAAGTCTATATACAATGTGAGCGAATTAGGTGAGAAGGGAGGTAAAGGCAAAAAAGGCCATGGTGGCAAAGTAAATACAATATAGCAAGTAAAACACTGGAATGGTAGTATTGCAATGGAAGAATGTGCAAAGTAGAAATAAAAATAATGGGGTGCAAAGGAGCAAAATAAATAAATAAATTAAATACAGTTAGGAAAGAGGTAGTTGTTTGGGCTAAATTATAGGTGGGCTATGTACAGGTGCAGTAATCTGTAAGATGCTCTGACAGTTGGTGTTTAAAGCTAGTGAGGGAGATAAGTGTTTCCAATTTAAGAGATTTTTGTAGTTCGTTCCAGTCATTGGCAGCAGAGAACTGGAAGGAGAGGCGGCCAAAGAAAGAATTGGTTTTGGGGGTGACTAGAGAGATATACCTGCTGGAGCGTGTGCTACAGGTGGGAGATGCTATGGTGACCAGCGAGCTGAGATAAGGGGGGACTTTACCTAGCAGGGTCTTGTAGATGACATGGAGCCAGTGGGTTTGGCGACGAGTATGAAGCGAGGGCCAGCCAACGAGAGCGTACAGGTCGCAATGGTGGGTAGTATATGGGGCTTTGGTGACAAAACGGATAGCACTGTGATAGACTGCATCCAATTTGTTGAGTAGGGTATTGGAGGCTATTTTGTAAATGACATCGCCAAAGTCGAGGATTGGTAGGATGGTCAATTTTACAAGGGTATGTTTGGCAGCATGAGTGAAGGATGCTTTGTTGCGAAATAGGAAGCCAATTCTAGATTTAACTTTGGATTGGAGATGTTTGATATGGGTCTGGAAGGAGAGTTTACAGTCTAACCAGACACCTAAGTATTTGTAGTTGTCCACGTATTCTAAGTCAGAGCCGTCCAGAGTAGTGATGTTGGACAGGCGGGTAGGTGCAGGTAGCGATCGGTTGAAGAGCATGCATTTAGTTTTACTTGTATTTAAGAGCAATTGGAGGCCACGGAAGGAGAGTTGTATGGCATTGAAGCTTGCCTGGAGGGTTGTTAACACAGTGTCCAAAGAAGGGCCGGAAGTATACAGAATGGTGTCGTCTGCGTAGAGGTGGATCAGAGACTCACCAGCAGCAAGAGCAACATCATTGATGTATACAGAGAAGAGAGTCGGTCCAAGAATTGAACCCTGTGGCACCCCCATAGAGACTGCCAGAGGTCCGGACAGCAGACCCTCCGATTTGACACACTGAACTCTATCAGAGAAGTAGTTGGTGAACCAGGCGAGGCAATCATTTGAGAAACCAAGGCTGTCGAGATTAGGGCCCAATTAATTTATTTAACTTATTTCCTTAATTCAGTCAAATCTTTGAAATTGTTGCATGTTGTGTTTATAATTTTGTTCAGTGTATACTGTTTATTAAAGGGTATAGTTTACGTATGTGCCCTCATTTTCAATACATTGAATCCATGGATTCTTGTGGTACAGTATATTCAAATATCTTAGTGTTACATTTGCTATTATATACAGTATATTTAATCATAGCATATTTTTTTTTTTTTCAGTAGATTGAAGTTGAGTTGGGTTATGGATAAACTTATATATATACTTATTTTACAGATGATTTTACTATAATCCATTAGCCTTTACATATGTTTAAATCAGTGATTTTGACTGAAAAACATAAAATGTTGTTATTTCAAGGGGAATTGGTCATAATGGACCCATAAACTGAATTAGAGTAATAACTTATTTAATGTCAAAAGGTTTGTTTAGTGTCTCTTGCACAATGGTAGACCTGGTTTATGTGAGTTTTGCTGAATAGTCACAAGGGTAGACCTGAGCTGTGTTCGAAAACCCATACTAATATACTGCATACTATATACTATTAGTTTATTTTAGTATACTGTAAACTAATGGTATCGTTTCAGTTGAACGCACTAGAGCTTCACCTGTCTTACCGGAAGTTGATGCTGTTACTATGCAACCTCTTGCTAGGGTTAGCATAGTAGCTAGCTAAACTTTTTACGATTTCAGGTGTGTTCGTAAATTCAATCTGGAGTGCCAGAGTGCACTCTGGGCATTCCTATATCCAGAGCGTTGTCAGATTGTCCATGAGTAAATTCAGAGAATTTTGCTTTCACAGCGTTCAGAACGCACACTGGAATAGTAGTGTATTAGTAGCCGACTAACCTTAGGTAACTAGCTAACATACCAGTACATACTTCTGTAATGCTATGCGGTTCATAAGGATAGCGTAGCTAACAAATTGTCATCCAAAATAACATGTAACGCAACTTATTTGAAAAGGCATTAATTTATTATATTTTTCAACATTTTCTTAACAATTGTCATAATTAGTTAAAACAATTCATTTATATCCGCTCTCGTCGGGCTTCGGCTGCATATTTTCTGCCATTTTCTTAAAATCTGAAAAGTTATGAAGCCACGCCCATTTTCTGAAGAATTGCATTATTTGTATTTATTTATTTAATTTAACCTTTATTTTACTAGGCAAGTCAGTTAAGAACAAATTCTAATTTACAATGACGACCTACCAAAAGGTAAAGGGCCTCCTGCGGGGATGGGGGCTGGGATTAGAAATGTAAAAAATACAAATATAGGACAAAACACACATCACGACAAGAGAGACAACACAACACTACATAAAGAGAGACATAAGACAACAACATAGCAAGGCAGCAACACATGACAACACAGCATGGTAGCAACACAACATGACAACAACATGGTAGCAACACAACATATGGTACAAACATTATTGGGCACAGACAACAAACGGCACAAAGGCTAAGGAGGTAGAGACAACAATACATCACACAAAGCAGCCACAATTGTCATTAAGAGTGTCCATGATTGAGTCTTTGAATGAAGAGATTGAGATAAAACTGTCCAGTTTGAGTGTTTGCGAACTGAAAAGATGAGCAACCCAGGGATGTGTGTGCTTTGGGGACCTTCAACAGAATGTGACTGGCAGAAACGGGTGTTGTATGTGGGGGATGAGGGCTGGAGTAGATATCTCAACCAGTGGGTCTTGCGACGGGTATACAGAGATGACCAGTTTACAGAGGAGTATAGAGTGCAGTGATGTGTCATATAAGGAGAGCTGGTAGCAATTCTGATGTCCGAATGGTAAAGAACATCTAGCCGCTCGAGAGCACCCTTACCAGCGGATCTATAAAGTATGTCTCCGTAATCTAGCATGGGTAGGATGGTCATCTGAATTAGGGTTAGTTTGGCAGCTGGGGTGAAAGAGGAGTTATTACGATAGAGGAAACCAAGTCTAGATTTAACCTTAGCCTGCAGCTTTGATATGTATAGACCCACAGAGAGAGAACTGCTCCTTAAAGTAACTAACTTTGTCCTTCCGGATAGCCTGAGTGCACTTATTTCGCATTTGCCTGAACGAGAGCCAGTCAGCCCAAGTACGCGTGTGCCAAGCCTTTCGCCAAATGCAATTCTTGAGGTGGAGTAACTCTGCAAGATCACGGTCGAACCAGAGGCTGAACCTGTTTTTAATTCTCTTTTTTTTATGGGGGCGTGTTTGTTAACAATACCACTGAAAATATTTAAATAATAAGGTCCAAGCATCTTCGACAGAGGGGATCAAGCTCACTCTATTTTACAGAGGCCAGTTCATGAAGGAAGGCTTGCTCATTAAAGTTTTTTAGCAAGCGTCTATGACAAATCAGGACAGGTCGTTTCACTGAGGCTGTAAAACAGCGACCACTAAGGTTATTATAGGCCCTAAAAAATGTGCTTATCTTAGTCCTGTGACTTCTGTCCTGTATATGCTAATCATTTTCATGATAAACTCATAGTACAGTGGTATAGCACATGTGGCCCAGGGTGTGCCGCCAATAGCTGCATATACAGTGAGCTCCAAAAGTATTGGGGCAGTGACACATTTTTTGTTGTTTCACTTATATATGTATTAAAGTAGTAAAAAGTGAAGTCTTTGGTACCATATTCATAGCACACAATGACTACATCATGGTTGTGACTCTATACATTTGTTGGATGTGTTTGCTGTTTGTTTTGGTTGTGTCTCAGTCCTTTCCAAATGTATCTGGAATTTAGCCATTAAAGGATTTGAGAAATGTGATTGGTTGATGATAGGCCTATGACATTGGCTAAGTCTTGTCTTGCGCTGTGCAGAATATCATATCCAATTAATGATTGGAGAAGTGTTTAGAATCACCAGTACCACATCCTTATGATATATATATATCTTTACATGAGCACAACTTGACTGCAAGAGAAAGTTCGGTATGTCTGACTGAAATACGGGCAAAATCAACCTTTTCCTCTAAATTACTGGTGTTGATAAAATGCGGGACATGCTGTAATTGTTTGGTTGCAGGATGTCAATAGGACAAAGTGCCAAAATGTGGTACTGTCCCGCACAATCTGGGCCACTTGGTCACCCTAGTTACAAATGCTATAGAAATTCTTCCCACTGGGCACACACTGGTTGAATCAACGTTGTTTCCAGTCATTTCAATGAAATTATGTTGAACCAACGAGAAATAGACGTTGAATTGACATCTGTGCCCACTCAATGGGTTTGTGTTGTTCTGTACCCTACTTTTTTTGCCCATAATCTTTCGGCATGTGGCATTTCACCTACTTAAAAGTAAAGTGCATAGGCAGGGCCGGCACAAGAAAGAATCAGTTGGATGGGTGTTTGATATGCGCATTTTCGTGGAACAGTTTAATTTAAATGATAACAGTTTCTTTTCTCAAAATTATTTTAATGTGGTTAATTATAAAAATCTGAATTAAAATGATGCCTTATGGACACATACAGTACCAGTCAAAAGTTTGAACACACCTACTCATTCAAGGGGTTTTCTTTATTTTACTATTTTCTAAATTGTAGAATAATAGTGAAGACATCAAATGATGAAAAAAACAATCATGTAGTGACAAAAACAGTTTATATTTTAGATTCTTCAAAGTAGTCACTCTTTGCCTTGATGACAGCTTTGCACACTCTTGGCATTCTCTCAATCAGCGTCACCTGGAATGATTTTCCAACCGTCTTGAAGGAGTTCCCACATATGCTGAGCACTTGTTGGCTGCTTTCCCTTCACTCTGCGGTCCAACTCATCCCAGACCATCTCAATTGGGTTGAGGTCGGGTGATTGTGGAGGCCAGGTCATCTAATGCAGCACCTCATTATTCTCAAATAGCCCTTACACAGCCTGGAGGTGTGTTGGGTCATTGTTCTGTTGAAAAACAAATGATAGTCCCACTAAGAGCAAACCAGATGGGATGGGGTATCGCTGCAGAATGCTGTGGTAGCCATGCTGGTTAAGTGTGCTGTGGTGGTTAATTTCTTTACTATCAAATTAGGAGAGACAAACTTATCACACAAGTCAAACTTAAACAATCTTAATTCACTTATTCATAAGGGAGTAGGTCAATACAACACACACATATAAAGTGAATCGATTGAGTGCTCTACGCTAATGAAGGCTGGTCGACGAATCACCCTCAGATGATTTGTTGAGAGCCCCGAGACAAAAGTACAAAGGTATTTTATAGCCAAGATACACCCCTTCAAGCTACATGACAAACAACAGATGTATGGAATGGGTCACAAGGTTAAGATTAGTATGAAAGATACTTAGAATTCACAGCAGACATTATCTAATTGTGTAGAGACCAGGGTCTGGCCCTGGAGTCATCTTTTCCTGGTACCTTATAGAACAGAAACATTAACTCATGCTATGGAATGCGGTCTCTTTAGGTTTTATCACCCAAAAGACATCGTAAACCTTCTGTCAGTGTTAAATCTCACAGAGGCCCCTCAGTAGAACACACACACAGATGAGTGTTCTAACAACCCCTTATTCTGTTGCATAAAACAACCATTTGATGCAATAACAGCATTATAACATTATCTTGTAATTTCTGTTCTGACAGTGCCTTGAATTCTAAATAAATCACAGACAATGTCACCAGTAAAATAGTAAAAATAAAGAAAAACCCTTGAATGAGTAGGTGTGTCCAAATGGTGTATAAAGATAAAGAAAGTACTCATGTCATGGAACTCAGAGATAGCCTCTATAGGCCAATGCAGCAATAGGCCTATAACTTCCATTGCCAACTAAGTAAATGATAAAGGCCTAAAGCCAACAAATACAAACAGTACAAAATATCCTGATGAAATTTCCTTTTTTTTCCAATCGCATTAAGCTCTCTACTCCGCCTGTCTCCCTCCCTTTCTCTGTCTTAATTTGAGCTATCACCACTGAAGTGCAACATTGTATCAACTCAGCAGGTTGGGTACTCAGGCGCTCCAGCTCCCTCAATGGAGTAACCACACACATGCACATTGCTCACATGGAGAATTTTTTTGTGGACAAAATTCCTAAATGAGGCTTATGAAATAAACCAAAACTTGTTTCTCACTAGTGTAGCAGGTTGTGAACCCTACGTGAACTCTGCAAACAACGTTTCCACTTCCAGAATGATAATGGTAAATGACTCTAATTCATGCATTAACATAAATAAATGTAACTAAATTGTGTGGATTAAGAGTACATTTACTAGGCCTACTAGTGACATATGTAATGGTGAATTGATCAAAATAAACAATCAAAGGGCAAACCACACACACAATGAATGTCCAATAATTGTCGGGAGACAGCAGAGCACATTATGGAGAGCTGAGTGCAGGCATTCTGGAGAGAGATGCCCATATCTTCACCCATACACCCTTCCCCTTCTACTTTTCTCAACATTTTAAATTATACTCAAAACACATTATCTTCCCACATTTAGGTGATTTTCACTGACTGACACAACTCAATAAACAGCTAGGCCTATTGCCACGCACACTGCCCAAATTGCTGGCTTCCCAAATAGGCATAAGCCTATGCACTTGTGATTTGAAACAATCCACAACTATTTTTTTTAAAGAAGCTAATGGTCATATGTGGCTAAATCAAGCTCTCTGGTAAAGTATTTAGATTTTTTTATTTACTGTAGGGGAAGCCAGCGTCCAAACAGTGCACTGTGCACCCACCAACTTTCCTTTCTAATTCACAAATGGCTGAAACCAGAAATCTCTATATAATGATGAGATGCTCATTTCCCGCCCTAACAATACAAGTCATTGTGCCAACGCCGGGATTGTCATAGATTGTAAAGGGCGAAAATGCAGGCGAGAAGATAGGTCTACATATTATGCCCATAGAAACGCATTGGGATTATTCACCACAGATTTTTTATTTGTGAGAGAGTGAGCCCTTTCGCTTATTCTCCTCTGCTGAAACAAGCGAGCGAAACAGCGCCCGTTTTACGATATGTAGCCAATGTACAATACCATCTGAAGCTGTCAATACAGAAAAAGTATGACATGCAATACTCCTTTTGTCCAGACAGCTTCAGATACATAGTCTACACTTACGGAGACAGAGGGGCGCTGTTTCGCTCGCTCCGATGCTTTAGATGAGACTGATGGGTCTTTCTGTCGGCGCGCGTCTCTGTCAATATTTGATCAATATTTTTGTATTTTATTTGTAAAGACAAGGAGATACGGTAGGGTGGGGCCAAGCCCTATTGCGCCCACCCATAACGTCGGCTTGCGCATAGGTGTGCTTCATCATAAACCCTGGCCTCTGCCATTCATCTCGTCCCTGGCATTCTGGGCAAAGAACAATTAGTGCCACCTAGTGGTATTTGGGTGAAAAGACAACCGACTACCCTCACATGACATGAACAGTTCATTTGTACTTTTTTAAACTAGGGAAGTCAAATTCTTATTTACAATGACCGCTTACCCCGGCCAAACCCGGACGACTGTAGTGACACCTCTTGCACTGAGATGCAGTTCCTTAGACCGCTGCGCCACTCGGGAGCCCAAAAGTTAAAGAGAACACAGTTTCTCCAAAACATTAAATCCAGATCAAAATTGTGTAGCGTTATATTAAATGTTGCTCATTCTTCAGATTTGGATGTAGTTAAGAGAGAACTGAACCAAATCTCTAGCATACATCATATGCTACAAAGATCATTTTATATGATCCAATGACATTTGGGCAAAATATAATCTAAAGTGAAGGGGGAACTCAATTTAATGAGAATTCAGGGTTGAATGTTCTGAAAAACTGGGCCCGATGACCCCTTTTCAGGAAAGGAATTTCACATTTTGTATTATATTGTAGTCCTACCTACATAATGTTTAGCAATAGAGAATAGGAGATTGCATGGGCCTTGACCTCACTAGAATTAAAATAATTTTGCATCATTGTTTTAGGTTTCATGCTCAAACTCGATATTAGTCATTTAGCAGATGCTCTTAGTATGGGATTTTCCTAACCAGATTTGAATCGGCTACATATTTGCCTTTTAGGAACCAAAATCCTTGAGATCCAATATTTAACTTTTAAAAAATGTATTGCAAATAACAATATTCTCCAAAACAAACATGAATACCGTTCAAAGGCTTGTGTACAACTACAATTAACAAAAATATAAATGCAACATATTAAGTGTTTGTTTCATGAACTGAAATAAAACATTCCGGATATTTTACATAAACACAAAAAGCTTATTTCTCTCAAATTTTGTGCACATATGTTTAAATCCCTGCAATTGAGTATTTATTCTTTGCCAAGATAATCCATCCACCTGACAGGTGTGGCATATCAAGAATCTGATTAAACAGCATGATCATTACATAGGTGCACCTTGTGCTGGAAAAAGGGGCCACAAAAAATGTGCCATTTTGTCACAGATCAAGTTGAAAGGGGGATACCTAATCAATTGTTCAACTGAATGCATCTTCCGCATTTTACCCAACCCCTCTGAATCAGAAGTGCAGGGGGCTGCCATAATCATAGTCTTCAGCGCCCAGGGAACAGTGGGTTATCTGCCTTGCTCAGAGACAGATTTTTACCTTGTCAGCTCAGGGATTCAATCCAGCAACCTTTCAGTTACTGGCCCAACACTAACTACTTGGCTACCTGCTTCCCCAGGGAGCATACATTTGGCATGCTGACTGCAGCAATGTCCAGATCTGTTGCCTTCAATGTATCTTTAGAGCATTTGGCAGTACGTCCAACCAGCCTCAACTGCAGACGTGTATGGCGCTGTGTGGAAGTGCAGTGGTGAACCGAGTGCCCAATGATATGGGTAGGCATAAGCTACGGACAACACAATTGCATTTTAGCGATGGCAATTTGAATGCAGATACTGAGGCCTATTGTTGCCATATAGCAGCCACCGTATGTTTCAGCACAATAACACACAGCTCCATGTCAAAGATCTGTTCACTATTCCTTGGATGCTACAAATGTCCATTTTTCCATGGCCTGCATACTTAGACATGTCACCCATTAAGCACGTTCAGGACAGACATGTACAACCACGTTCCAGTTCCCATCAATATCCTTAAACTTCGCAAAGCCATTGAAGTTGAGTGGGACGACATTCCACAAGGAACAGCCTGATCAACTCTGAATTATGTGTCGCATGCAGCAAATGGTGGTCACACCAGACACTGGCCAACACCCCCTTTTTGGGTATCTGGACAGATGCATATCCGCATTTCCAGCCATGTGAAATCCATAGATTATGGCCTAATTAATTTATTTCAAGTGACTTCCTTATATGAACTGTAACTCAAAATAGTTGCATGTATATTTGTTCAGTATAGCTGAACTGCATAGGAAACAAATTTCACCATTACCTCCCTCACAAATTACTGTAACATTATAGTATACATTTATAAATTACTATTAGCTTCACTTACTGTACATTACCCATGATTGTATTAAATGACAAACAAGTGTTTAACCATGTTTCTTTTATTTGAAGTAAACAAAAATTAAAAAAATCAACAAAAAAAAAAAAGAGTACAGCTGAAGGTTGTCAGATAAGGAAACACGAAGTGGAAAAACAAACACCAGTCAGATGTTTCACAAGGAAAGAAAACGGACAATTTAAGCCAACTCCTCTTCACCCTCCTCTTCAAACTCGCCCTCCTCCTCTGCAGTGGCGTCTTGGTACTGCTGATACTCAGAAACCAGGTCGTTCATGTTGCTCTCTGCCTCAGTGAACTCCATCTCATCCATGCCTTCTCCTGTGTACCAATGGAGGAAAGCCTTGCGGCGGAACATAGCTGTGAACTGCTCAGAGATGCGCTTGAACAGCTCCTGGATGGCAGTACTGTTTCCAATGAAGGTGGCAGCCATCTTGAGGCCACGGGGAGGAATGTCACAGACTGCAGTCTTGACGTTGTTGGGGATCCATTCAACGAAGTAGCTGCTGTTCTTGTTCTGTACGTTCAGCATTTGCTCGTCCACCTCTTTCATGGACATGCGCCCGCGGAAGACTGCGGCCACGGTGAGGTAACGGCCGTGACGAGGGTCGCAGGCGGCCATCATGTTCTTCGAGTCAAACATCTGCTGAGTGAGCTCTGGAACCGTCAGGGCTCTGTACTGCTGGCTTCCCCTGCTGGTGAGGGGGGCAAAGCCAGGCATGAAGAAGTGGAGACGGGGGAAGGGCACCATGTTGACTGCCAGTTTGCGCAGGTCAGCGTTGAGCTGGCCGGGGAAGCGGAGACAGGTGGTGACCCCACTCATGGTCGCAGACACCAGGTGGTTGAGGTCTCCGTAGGTGGGTGTGGTGAGTTTGAGGGTACGGAAGCAGATGTCGTACAGCGCCTCGTTGTCGATACAGTAGGTCTCGTCTGTGTTCTCTACCAGCTGGTGGACTGAGAGGGTGGCATTGTAGGGCTCGACCACAGTGTCTGACACTTTAGGGGAGGGCACCACGCTGAAAGTGTTCATGATGCGGTCGGGGTACTCTTCACGGATCTTGCTGATGAGCAGGGTGCCCATGCCAGAGCCGGTTCCACCTCCCAGGGAGTGGGTGAGCTGGAAGCCCTGCAGGCAGTCACAGCTCTCAGCCTCTTTCCTCACCACATCCAAGACAGAGTCAACCAGCTCTGCACCCTCGGTGTAGTGGCCCTTGGCCCAGTTGTTACCTGCGCCACTCTGACCTGTAATGGACAGAAGTATAATGCCAAAGTAAAGATAACTTTAGATGAAACTGGGCCCTAGTGATGGATTACACAAACACTAAAGCAGGAGATGACAAAGCTAATTACGTGACATGGCAAACATTTCTTTTGAGTAACTAATGCCGTTTGCCTGTGGTGCCTGTAGTCAAGTAATGAAGGTTTATTGTAGTAACATGCAACTAATCCAGGTCCATAGACCACTCCCAAGTTTCTTACCGAAGACAAAGTTGTCAGGCCTGAAGATTTGACCGAATGGTCCGGACCTCACAGAGTCCATGGTCCCAGGCTCCAAGTCCACAAGTACTGCGCGTGGCACATACTTTCCACCTGAAAAGTCAAAAATGGCACTTAAAGAAATTCAAAACAATCGTACCTGGCTAACAATGGTAACTAGGAGTTCCATTTTTGATTTTGTTGCATTTAATCCGAATTGGACAATTGCCCGATTTACCAGACCATTGTGGGTCAAGACATCACACCACTTAACTCACCTGAAGCTTCATTGTAGTACACATTAATTCTTTCCAGCTGAAGATCACTGTCCCCATTGTAACTTCCAGTGGGGTCAATGCCATGCTCATCACTTATCACCTCCCAGAACTAGCATAGGGAGAAGTCAATTAATGCCAATCCAGAGTCAATTCACTGTTAACATTTTGCAGTTGAATTATATACAAAATGGATGCAAACAAGCCATTTTGTAAGTCGCTCTGGATAAGAGCGTCTGCTAAATGACTTAAATGTAAATTTTGAACAAGGCCCCCCCCAAAAAAAAACGGTGAAAAAAAAAAGAAAAAAAAAAAAAGAGTTCTGCTTTCTGGCTTCCATGCGTCAAGTGTCAAAAACAAAATGGAGTTTCAAAAGTTGGCACCCATTTTATACATTTTTTTTTCTACGTTGTCCTTCGATAAAAGTACAAATAAAACATGAAAATTATGATCAATGTATTAGTACATCGATAAGTAAATATAAACCAAACTAAAAACAGCAAGGCTATAATGTAATCGCAAAGAGCGCGCGCTGACCGGTTTGGCGCACTCCATGACCTGAACCAGACATAACTGCGAGCTCGTCCAACGCGGGGCAGTCAACACCCTTGAATTATATTACCTCGATCATTTGAATGGTTCCCCAAATAAAACAAGTACATACAATTTAAAATCATTGAAAACATTGAACTTGTTGGAACAGGAAGGCAAACAACTTATATTCGAGATGATACTTTCCGCCAAACAATTATTGATTATCTGAGAACAAAGGGGTTACGTGTTTTCGCGCACACTTTGAAAGATCAATATCGAGGCCTCTTAGCCGTAGATTTGTTTTTTTACCAATAATAATTCTACACATAATTTAAAAATAAATAAAAATATATATATGGCTTTAAAAGCCTAAACGTGTACAAACCTTTGCGCCAATTTGATTACCGCACTGCCCTGCTTGTAAATGAACAATCTCTCTCATTTTGTTAGTGGAGTAAAATTAATCTAACTTCCTTCTTCGAATGGCTACAATCTTCAAACTTTTGCGCTCATATGTGTATTTTTATATACCTCGGTGGTGCGTACAGGGTATTTTTGTTAGGTCATTCTCTAAAACCGTTTCAATTTACAGCAATTATATTGGTCCGTTTGGTCGCAGTGCCCGCGTTGTAAGCGACGTGATTGGTGGATGTCTGATTGGAAGTGCGACATCACGTGTTGTAATAGGCCGAATATTATAGGACCATATGAAATGAAGCCAGAATAAAATTCTGGCTTCATTAGCCTAGCCCTACATTCAGATTGTGCATCATACTCTCGTTATCAGTTTCTCAAAAGTCTAGCATGTATGCCGTGACAGAATGAATTTGTTCAATTTTGCAGCATTCAATGTCTTCAATCATAATGTTTGCATCATGAAACAGCGCTCCATCACTTACACTAATTAGGGAGAAATGATGAATAATCATATTTATATTATTTTTACCTTTGACTTGGTCTATTTTCTTGGAGGCAACAAACCAGCGACAGACTAGATAGATATTTGAAATGTTGAGGCTCTTGCTGAAGTGATTAAATGCCATCTTCAAGACAGTAATCCACTATCTGAATTATATGAGTTACAGACAAAATATATAGTTTACCTTTAAATTTCCACATATTTAAAAAAAATCTGCAACATTCAACTAACCATTGTCAGGATGAAATCTCAGATTACAGATAGGCCTACTCGAATAACATTTTTTGTATCACCCAATCTTCCCTTCGCTCTCCTGACTATGAGATTCACATACACATACACATTGGTGGTAAAAATATTTTTTTAAATCTAGTTACTTAGAGATATTATTTTTGAAGAAATATATTGTTTTGACAATATTGCAAGATTATTTTTGTGCTTGTTGGCTATACCTGCACCAAAACAGTATTTTTCCTTCATAGCTAGTTCCCTATCTTCTTTAATAGGAGCCAATTTGTTTTCAGCACTTTTATTTCATGACTGATCAAAACTTGTTTTCTCATAGCTCTCTTGTCTCTGTAGCAGACATATGGTGAGCAATAAGTTTGGAACATCAAATTGCAATCATATCACAGTATTGAATCGCAACACATATCTTATCGGCACCCAAGTATTGTGATAATATATTGAGGTCACTGGTAATTTCCACCCCGTGTACACGATACTGCCAGTGCCCATAGTGGGGCAGATAACTATAGGTGATGTACCGGGTCAGTGGCCGCCTACTTCTCAAACAAGTGTAGGAAAGAGGGAGAACAGCTGAAGGGGGGGGGGGGGGGGGGGGCTCGGCCCTATGATCCTGCGGTGCAGAGGGGGGTGATATACCCGCTGTGCCACAAGAGCCCGGGCCTCAGGCAGAGACAGAAGAACACTCATATGCCACGCCTACACAAGCATAACACCCAATTCACAATGGTGTGCTATTCTTGTTTCGTCTAACTATTAAACATTTGTTTAATGTTATGAGTTTCTATAGCTAATCACAGGGATGACCAGCCTGTCTTATCTACTGCCAACAATAGGAATCACTTTGAATGACCTCCCTCAAAAGCTATATGCTCTAGTTTACGGTTTTATAGTTGGGTTTTTGACTTGATAATTGCAAACGCTTATACACAAATGTATTTACTCTGAAGTAGAGTTCAAAAGTATGACATACACTGATTTTATGACCCAATGGTGCTTTGCACTCCTTGATTCCAGCCAGGGTAAATCAAAGATAAATACTGGAATTGTGATGCTATTCAAGACAATCTCTTGCATTTATAAATGACTGATTTTATTGACGTTAAAAATGTATACTGCAGAAACACGTACTCACAAATCATAATGAACCTAAGACCTGAGGAGTATTCTCTGAAAGCAGAGCAAGAAAGATTGTTTTTACCACCACCTCTGCCATTATAAAAATAATGAGATGTTTCACGTCACTGGGTCTTAATAGAAATTGTTATCAAAATAATATTTTTACCAGGACAAACAATTAAAAAGACATGCACGATTGCCATGCAAAAAATAATAATAAAAAAATACAAATAAATCCATTGAAATCTTCAGGTCTTCTTCCTGTACGTGTGGGTCAACAAAAACTCCACTCTGCTCTGCATACACTCCAGTACACTTATTGTCTGTACAATTTTTTTGATTTTAACAACTGTCATTCCTAACACGTTTCCCAGCAATCAGATCTTGTTCAGAGGTTTCGTCCTGCTCCAGCTCATGCTTTTCGATGTAGCGTCTAGAGAAAGGAGGGTGGAAACAACTAACAGAGTTGAAAGGTGGACAACAATGACTGAGTGTAAAATGTAGGTGAAATTATAAATTAATCAGATTGAATTGCAGCTTTGATCTCACCTTCTTGCAAACTCATACAAGGCCTCTTTCCTCTCTTGTAGGGACATGTGTCTGTCTACCGGTGATTTCCCAAAAGATTTGGCAGCAGGCTATGGGTCAAAATGATCAAAATCAGACTATATAGCAAACTCCTGATAAATAGAATAGCGTAGTAAGATGGTACATTAATTACTTTGCGAGCAAGGTAATATAGACTACCAGTGTACGTAAGACACCAATTAGATCATTGGCAAACCTTAATGGTGGGAGCAGGTGCAGCTGAAGAAGAGAGGGGCCGCCAGGCTGGGCCTGGTGCAGACGTGGCACCGCCTGTGGCCTCCACTGGGAACACCTCAGTGCTCTCCAGCAGATTAGTGATAGTGGTGTCCACACAGTTGGTTTGCACTGTAAAAAAGGTAAAGGGAAAGATTTGGGGAAAGCTGCAAACTTCTGTGCCTTTTTCTCCCATTGATCCTAATACAAACTCCATTTGAATAAAATTCACATGCAAATACAGGACTCGAGTCAGTGCATTGCTCATCACCATTCCAAATTCCCAGTCACTGAACTGGAAATGCAAAGTGGAAATAAAAAGGTGGCATACCCAGGTCTCTGGTGATGATGCCAAGGGGGATGTCAGGCAGAACCTCCTTCACCTGCTGAGCCATCCTGCTGATCCTGAGCTCCTCCACCCCAGAGCTGCGGATCATGAAGCCCAGGGGAACTGGACGTGGTCTGGCACCCACATCTGGACAGACAGCAGCAAATACACACCATCACCAATGGTGCCAACCACCCTCCAAGTAAGCATAACAAGCACCAAGGCCATGCTGTAGGAAGGAATTGTCAGGGAAGTTTTCTCCAGGGCTCTCCCTTACTTACTTGAGGTTGTGGTGCGCGGTGCAATGTGCCTTTTCCTCTTGATGTGCTCCGCTTTGTCTGCTTTGGTAATCTGTGTAGAGACCACGCTGAGCTCAGTGGCTAGAAGCTGAAAATGGACAACACAAAGACCAATCAGAGGACAATATAATAATTATTCTCTTTAGTGTTCCATATCATTGTGAATTTTCGGCTCCCAATGTGATAATAACTTGCAATATACAACAAACCCTTTGATAAGATACATACTTGCTTTGTTTGTTTGATATAAAATGTGGGCGGTACTGAATAGAAGGCAGTGCAGAATAAGGGTGCAAAAATGAGAATGACAAAAGGTTTTATACCTCTTGGACTTTGTTGGCAAACTCTTGAAGGGACTCTTCATCTTGTCTAGATACAGGGGGGAGCCATCTGTGAAAATAAACAAAACAGGGTCTCTACAAGCCTTGTGAGCATTAATAGTGAACTTATTCTGCTTTCACAACGGTTTTACGGCATGTAAAAAAATAAGTCAATGTTTACATAACCCATTTTTACGACATTCTTTCCTGCATATGCTTTTTATACCTCCCGTGCGCATGCCAGTGACGAGTGGTTGTAGTTGTATGAATATACACCATAAAAAAAATACATGTTTAGGCAGGTCATAAGATAGATAAGGTAAATAAAATGTATTTTCAAAACAATGGCATACTGAGTTTAATTACACTACATGAACAAAAGTATGTGGACGTCGAACATCTCGTTCCAAAATCACGGGCAATAATATGAAATTGGTCCCCCCTTTGCTGCTATAAGAACCTCCACTCTTCTGGGAAGGCTTTCCACAAGATGTTGGAACATTGCTGCGGGGACTAGCATTAGTGAGGTTTGGGCACTGATGTAGGGCGATTAGGCCTGGCTCGCAGTCGGCGTTCCAATTCATCCCAAAGGTGTTTGATAGGGTTGAAGTCAGGGCTCTGTGCAGGCCAGTCAAGTTCTTTCACACAGATCCCGACAAGCCATTTCTGTATGGACCTCACTTTGTGAACAGAGGCATTGTCATGCTGGACCTCGCTTTGTGAATGGGGACATTGTCATGCTGAAACAAGAAAGGGCCTTCCCCAAACTGTTGCCACAACTTTGGATGCGCAGAATCGTCTAGAATGTCATTGTATGCTAAGATTTTCCTTCACTGGAACTAAGGGGCCTGGCCTGAACCATGGAAACCCATTTCATGAAGCTCCTAATGAACAGTTCTTGTGCTGACGTTACGTCCAGAGGCAGTTTGGAACGCGGTAGTGAATGTTATTTTATTTTTGTACACGCTACGTGCTTCAACACTCCGCAGTCCTGTTCTGTGAACTTGTGTGGCCTACCACTTCGCTGCTGAGCCGATGTTGCTCCTAGACATTTCCACTTCACAATAACAGCACTTAGTTGAAAAGGTGGCATCCTATGACGGTGCCACGTTGAAAGTCACTGAGCTCTTTGGTAAGGCCATTCTACTGTCAATGTATGTCTATGGAGATTGCATGACTGTGTGCTTGATTTTATAAATAGCCAAATCCACTCATTTGAAGGGGTGTCCACATACACTAAAAGTATATTACGTCCAAATGAATGAAATCAATAGTTCATTATTTTGTTCAATAAACAGACAAGACACACCTACTCCAATCACAATCACACAAACACTGAGTGTACAAAACATTATAAACACCTGTTATTTCTATGACATCGACCATCTAGGTGAAAGCTATGATCCCTTATTGATGTCACTTGTTAAATCCACTTCAAATCGATGTAGATGAAGAGGAGACAGGTTAAAGAAGGATTTTTTTCCCCACCTTGAGACATGGATTGTGTCTACGCAATTCAGAGGGTGAATGGGCATGACAAAAGATATAAGTGACTTTGAATGGGGTATGTGGTGCCAGGCGCACTGGTTTGTGTCAAGAACTGGAACACTGCTGGGTTTTTCCACACTCAACCATTTCCAGTGTGCATCAAGAATGGTCCACCACCCAAAGGACATACAGCCAACTGTAGGAAGCATTGGAGTCAACATGGGCCAGCATCCCTGTGGAACACTTTCAACACCTATTAGAATCCATGCCCAAACAAATTTACGTGTTCTGAATGTTTTGTACACTGAATGTTTTGTATATTTGTAGTGAGAATATAAGGAATATAACAGAATAGAATTAAAATAAATTCAAATAATATTTTTCCCACACAACTTGTGTCAAGGGAATGTGTAGAATTGCTGTCATAAAATAACGTATATTATTTTATCCATGCTTCATCTCTTTCCTATCCTCACTCAACTTTGTTAGCAAGCAGGCGTAAAGGTCTTACATTGAGAGTAGCTTCATCATGATACCCATAGAAAATAATAGCAATCCTATTTTCAAAAGAGTCTCGTGTTAATATTTCACAACCTCCGCAGGCTTTTGGAGTGGTCTATCCGCGATCTAGCAAAATAATAGGCCTACACTTCATTTAGGCTACATTATTGCATGCAACATGTTTCGGATCAGTGATAGAAGAGCAAATGAAATAGACAAGCTGTACCACCTCAGAAAACCAGCCAGAAACCAATGAACCTATACAGACAGAGATTCAGTGAAACAAAACCACATTGATTGAGACAAGTCAGTGAAGTCACAGGCTTTTGGTTCGGGAGTAGGCCTAGGATACGAAGCGACTGAACAGCAAAATAATCCACTTGTTAAAACTACACAACATAAAATTAGATACATGCCGTCAATTGCATTAGCCTACTTGATTCTAATATTTTCATTAAATCAATTATATTTATTCCCCCAGCTGTGGTTAAGAAAACAGTGCATGCTTCGTAGTGGGCTATGCAAATTTTAGAACTAGCAGGAGGATGGTTAACTGGCGCTGCCTAACATTCATGAAGAGTTTAAGAACGAAGCGCATGCCAATGCCCCCTCAGGTTTACGGCTACGATTCATACTAAGCTGTAGGCAGAAGTTTACCGAAATTATTACTAGGCCGCTAGGCGAAAATAAAAAAGTTTCGGCTTTGATACCAGCAATACCTTTCAGATATAAGGAAACGGCAAAAAAAAAGTTGGCAGTGTGGTAAATTTGGCAGAAAAACATTTAGTATAATGTTATTATTATTAAACTTTCCCTGTGATGAAAGCTTGCTTTGGCCTCTAATCAAGCTGAATGAAAAGTTATATTACAACACAAAATATACTGCTGATCCTGACAAAATGTTAACTCTGAAACGGCAAGACCATTACAAAAACCATTGTTAATTCTAGCAGAATTTTCCAGTGAGTAATGGACTGGACTTTAAGGACATGCATAAAATGTGTCAATTATCAAAGTGATACCTTTACAAGGTCCAACCAGAGCCCCGACAAAGACAAGTAGTGAGAGACAGTAATTATTTAGTACCTTACATGGTACACTGTACATGGGACGAAAAAGGTCCACAACAGTTCTGTCAGCCAAAAGGAGTCTGGCGTGCTCTTGAGAAAGAGGAACAAACTGCATTAGTACTTTCATTTCAGGAAATCCTCTGCATTTGTCTGACAGAATTATGTAAAGGCAGAGTGAAAAATCAACACAAAATCTTTAGGTCTATCACTGGTGTAAAAACCAATTTTACAAGAAAGTACTGGCCTTCTATTATGGACTGTTGGAGGAAACCTTCAACTTTTGAAAGCCCAACTTTTTACACAAACACTCACCAAATGTAGATGGTTAAATATGTCACAAGTACTGCTTTTAAACTAATATGACAGAGGCAGTTTAGTTTTGATGGTATTACCAGAGCTACAAATGGCCTCTTCACTTGTAAGGCCACAGGCTGAATGGAATCAGTCATGGAGAAAGGCCAGGAGCTGAGGGAGATAAAACACAGGTTAGCTCAGTAATTCTTAGAATCAGTAATACAGGGGCAGTACAGAGACACCTTACAGCAGTGTTGGCATTCTGCTCAGGGCAGATTCTCCTTTTTACATTTTTTTTACATTTAAGTCATTTAGCAGACGCTCTTATCCAGAGCGACTTACAAATAAATCCAGTGGAACTATAGTTCTAGGTCTTTTAGTTAAAAAAGTAATAAAAGACTAACACTATTTCCAGTTAAATTAATAACAGCAATAGTTCTGTGTTCTACTGGTGATTAGGGAAAAATAGAAAAACGTATTTGTATATACAAAGACGGCAGATATAATCGATTACAAAAAAAAATGTTGTCTTATACACAAGATAAATCCCATGGATAGTACTGATCTGCACATTATGCTTAAACCAGTGCTGTGGGGCAGAGACACTAAGTTTGA
Organism: Oncorhynchus nerka; assembly: GCF_034236695.1. Classification (NCBI taxonomy): domain Eukaryota; kingdom Metazoa; phylum Chordata; class Actinopteri; order Salmoniformes; family Salmonidae; genus Oncorhynchus; species Oncorhynchus nerka. The sequence goes on from NC_088401.1 coordinate 52,530,760, forward strand.
TGAAAGAACACTTCAAAACCAAAGCGAGAGACAGTGAGAACTCAATCGGCTTGATGACAGGGACAATTGTGGCTCACCTGAACTTCAGCAGGCCAGCGCGCCCATTGGTGGTGTCCTCCTCGGGGAATAGGAGTAGGGGCAGAGTTTTTGGAGAGGAGCAGTATCTCCTGAGGGACTCCTCCATCTCATCCTGGCCCGAAATGGCACCCAGCTCCATGAAGCCTCGGGCCCAACACACGAAGCCTGCAGAGTCCTCCAGCATAGGCTGAGTAGAGGAACAGGTCACGGTAAAAATGAAGAACAAACACTGGCTGATGGTGTAAGGTTGAGTTAACGCAGGTGCATTTAAAAAAAAATATCTCTTTGTTCAGCTGGGCAAGAACAAACAATGATGTTTACAAACCCTGGATTGCTGATACCATGTATTGGCCATTGACGCCACCGGTCTGCCATATTGGCACTCCCCAGTAGGACCTCTATAGGAATTAATGGAACTCTACAGTATTTCAATTAAATGTTTCAAGGACAAAATCACATTAGTCATATGTAAAAAATAATGTATTTATATATTTCTTTATGTTTAGCTCATATAATATAATGTCAAAGTACGCATGAAGGTGTCTGTAATATAGCAAATGTGGCAAAAACGAATGTAGACATTAAATGTATTTCTATAGCTTCCAGAATATTTTTTACAACGGTGGGGGAGTGCCAAGATGGAGGCACGGTGGCTTCAACACAGTGCCCCCTATCAGTCATCTATTGTATATACAAAATCATTGAGAAGAACTCAAGGAGCTCAAAGTGCAACACAATGAATAGCTTCACTTCAACAAAACACTCACAGTATTGCAGGAAGTCAGAAGATTGACAATGTTGTGGTCAAACTGGGTCACGTGATTGCAGATGTACAGTTTTGTGCTTTTGTCTCTTGAACGTGGGCTGTTCTGTCTGACGTGCATACCAAGGACTGAGAACATTATTCTCACAATGAATCTGGAACAGGAAGAATTCTTTGAGTTTGATCCAGTGAACACAAAACAGGATATGTTTTAAAATGGAGAGATACTAAACAAACAGCAAATTTGCCAAGACTTCCCACAATTGGTTCCTTCAAATGTGCACCCTTCTTTGGTTGAGGCATACCCATATTGGGAGAAGCCAATAGCAGAGGTGCATAAAGATGGTGGCCCCCATGTACTTTAAACCATCAAAATAAAGAAAGTCCATGTATAATCTCCCAGCAATTTAATAGGTATTGGGACTTTATTTTGATAGTTTATTCGCCGTTAGTAAGCACATCCACACAAACTATTATTCTTGGTGTGCGCCAGCTCATGTTTTTTTAGACCCCATTTTACTTTACTATAAATGCCTTGTTGTCTAAGTTTGTTGTACTGTACATTTCTTTCCTTTACTCTTTTTTTGTGTCGTCATTACCAAAGTATACATGAACCCAATTCTAGCTCCAGGTTAACAGCAATTTGAAAAACTGAACAAGTATATTGTGCTGATTTATTGGTGCATTGAACCATGTTTAAAAAACATTTAAAAAGCCATCGTTTAAATCCTCAGTGGACAGTGTACCCCATTTATAGACGCTAACTGCTTTAGCACCTATTGATGTTAGTATCTCCTGACTGGGGGAGTTTTTTAAAAGCCCTGACGCTTGTTTTAAACATTAACACGCATCGCTGATGGCAGTGTTTTGAAAGATAAGGAACATATCTTTCATATCAGCGAGAAATACTTTTCTAAAAACATAAGGTTAAATTACTACACACGTTTTATTCGGTTAATGTTCCCACACGGCCATATATCCATGCTACATCACTTGTTTACAAAAAACAGACAGGAGACATGGGCCATATGTTTTGAAAGCCTTGATTATTGACGTGTCTAAACACAGCGTCGGGATTGTAGTTCAGATGACCGAAACTAATCGCTCAGAACTGTAGGGGGAAGACAGAATACCGCCTATAGTTTAAGCACTATGGATAGCGGTTTAACAATGACATATCTGAATTCCGACATCTTTATGCCCCTTCACCACTGTGGCAGTGCTGACAGATTTGTTTTTATTTTAAGCAGGAAGTCACCCCACTGTGTATGATGATGTCATTATGCTGAGTGAACCTAACATTTAGTAAGATAACCAGTTGCAAAACTACCCTTACCTTCTAGCAAGACTGTCTGGGAGTGCACAGCTCACCAAAAACACATGTGCACCTACGAAGAGTCGTAGTAACATCAAACAAAGGCCAACTGGAGAGTAAAGTAATACCAGCAAAAGGACCAGTCCATCGTTTGGCAACCTGTTTGAGACAGACACAGCTCAGTGTTATCCTTGACAGGAAGAATATTCTGAGTCCAAGGGGACAGATTATATGCTTCTAATTAGGAAACTAATGTAACTGTTACCGACCAAACTACTTGCTAGCTAGCCGTTAATGGATAATAGTATTAATATCTTGTAGGCTAATTTGCTTACAGTAACTAACAAGTTAAATGAACGCCAAGAAGACGGTGATTTAGCTAGCTAATAGCCAGAGCCGATTATGAGCAAGACTATTGGAAATCTCTGCCATGGGTATCGGTGGACTGATACTCATTTAGCTGCTAGCTAGCTTGTCTTGACAACAACACTTCTTGTTCTTACCGCTGGAAGTCAAACATCTGTTCTATTCCTCGAGTTTCCATTATTTCACCTAATCTGTAGGTTGAGAAAGTTAATTACACGCGTCACTTTCCTGCATACTAACTAATCAACCATTTAATTCGAAACGATAAAAGGTCAAACTGGTAACCATTTATTTGCTCATGTTGATGCTGGCTAACGTTTCCAGCTAGTCTACCTCAGGCGCCATGTTCAAAGCTAGAAAAAGATCAGCGTCTCGTCAGCAGCAAAAAAAGGTACTTCCGGGTTACGGAATTTCGGAACATTTCCAAATAAAAGTCCCCATGTAATAGTAGAAAAGTGTCAATAACCTGGATTTATTCATGATGTAAAAATACTTGTCTAAACATTAACAATTATTCATATTTGTTCATATTTAAATGACATTTGCATTACATTTGTGTTTTTAAAACATGAATGCCCCCAATGTGAATCATTGTAGATGGTATACACATTGATTTATAGAGCAAAAACTATTCTTGGTTCCGCAGTAAAAGTTGGGTAGGGAATACTCAGTAGGGGCTGTATAATCTCTCTCCATGATGCGTTCCACACAGACCTTGCCCCGCCCCTGTCAATCAGTGAGCGTATTTGTTGTTCCTGGAGCACGAGACGCTTGCGTTTAGTCTCAAAAAAAAAAAAAAAAAAAAAAAACCTTGCGTTTAGTCTCTGCATGGTCAATGGAGCACATGCAACAATGTTGATGACCAAGAGGTTGTTTTCACTTTGCTTCCACACATACATCCACTAGCTTTCTATAATAACACTATTTCTATAATTACACTATAGCTTTCTATAATTACACTATTCTTAACTGACTTGCCTAGTTAAATAAAGGTTAGAAAAAAATAATTTGGTGTCTACTCTGTCACAATAACTCCTCCCTGGCATTTTCATTTGTTTTCACTTCAAACACTGTATTCGAATAATCATTCTATTTCTATGATTCCAACAGTTCAACCAAGTGTTTTGCTCCAAATCAAATCGCAAGATTTGGTTTAAATAAGGCCTATATTGTTTGCCCATATCGTGCAGCCCTTATGTGGCAGTGTGGAAATGATTTCAAATGAGTGCAGGAAAACCCCAAATTATTTTGGATTGAATTGAACAGTATAAAACCATCAGAATGGAGAACGACCCATTGAAATCACTTAGAATGTATGTATTGCCACCCTAGGGTCAGGCACTACTCATAAAGCAAATTCTGAACTTTTATTATTCAAAAACATAAAACAGTCTTAGCGTCAAAAACAAAAATCAATAACGTTCACTTTTATACATTAAATATCGGTTTATAGAGAAAAAAAAACATTATTTGTGCTGATGTAAAAGTGGGGTTGGGATTACTCACTAGAGTCTGTAGAATCTATACAGTGCATTCGGGAAAGTATTCAGACCCCTTGACTTTTTCCACATTTTGTTACGTTACAGCCTTATTCAAAAAAAAAAAAAAATCTGTTTTTTTTCCCCCTCATCAATCTACACACAATACCCAATAATGCCAAAGCAAAAACAGTTTTTTTAAATTATTTTTTATTTTAGCAAATGTATTAAAAATAAAAAATAGAAATACCTTATTACATAAGTATTGAGACCCTTTGCTATGAGACTGGTAATTGAGCTCAGATACATCCTGTTTCCATTGACCATGCTTGAGATGTTTCTACAACTTGAATGGAGTCCACCTGTGGTAAATTCAATTGATTGGACATGATTTGGAAAGGCACACACCTGTCTATATAAAGTCCCACAGTTGACAGTGAATGTCAGGTTGGGAGAAGGAGGAAATGGCATCTGTGCTTGAATCCGAAGGTGCGGCAAGGGAAGTGTGTGATAATGAATGGAAAATAATGAAATCAAAGAATGGAACAAAATGAGCAAAAGTTGTAGTAGAAGATAAAGCCTTATTGGGCTGTGTTTTTTTGGAGGAGATTCTTTTGGGAAATCCATTTGTAATATCGAGGACTGTCAAGAAAGCAGTGGGAAAGGTGAATTCAATCAAGGGACTAGAAGCAGCCTTGTTTTGGTTAATTGTGTTGATGAAGAACAGAAGAATCTAGCAGAATTGTCCACGTCAGAAGTAACATGTATTGATCTTCGGAGCAGGGCACCTGCCAAAGGAGTTATAGCTGGAGTCTCATTGGATATAAATGATGAGTACCTATGTCAGAAAATCCCAGGAGTGGTCAGTGCATGTTGCCTGACCCGTATGGTAAATGGAAGGAAGGATATGTGAAGCTTGGATGTGTAAGTTATGCAGTGAGAGCATTTGTGTACAAACTATTACAGTGTGGAAATTGTAAAGGATATGGTCACGTGTCAAATGTTTGCAGACAAGATAATGATGATATTGAAGAATCTGTGAATGGAAAATGTTGCAACTGTGGTGAGGATCATACTCCGGACTTCCTTGAGTGCCCCGTTAAGGGGAATGAGGTCGAGGTGTCAAGGATCAAGGCTGCACAGCCGGATCTAATTTGTGAAGGCGCTGAAGAGAGTCGAAGGGGCAAGAGGCATCAGTGTTGAAGATATGGCGGCGGATGCATTGCAACTAGTTGCTAGTGTTTTAAGTCAATTGGGTGATCTGGATACACTCGTTGTGAAGGTTTGTTATTGTGGGGTATTGTGTGTAGCTTGATGAGCGCCATCCATCATTCCTTCAATTTTCCAGTCCCTGCCAATGGAAAAATGGTGTTCTTGGGTGATGAGAGATGTTGGGTTTGTACCAGACATAGCATTTTGCTTGATGGCCAAAAAGCTCAATTTTAGTCTCATCTGACCAGAGTACCTTCTTCCATATGTTTGGGGACTCACCCACATGCCTTTTGGCCAACACCAAATGTGCTTGCTTATTTTTTTCTTCAAGCAATGGCTTTTTTCTGGCCACTCTTCCTGTAAAGTCCAGCTCTGTGGAGTGTACGTCTTAAAGTGGTCCTATGGACATATACTCCAATCTCAGCTGTGGAGCTTTGCAGTTCCTTCAGGGTTATCTTTGGTCTCTTTGTTGCCTCTCTGACTAATGCCCTCCTTGCCTGGTCCGTGAGTTTAGGTGGGTGGCCCTATCTTGGCAGGTTTGTTGTGGTGCCATATTCTTTCCATTTTTTTAATAATGAATTCAATGGTGCTCCGTGGGATGTTCAAAGTTTCAGATATTTTTTTATAACTCAACCCTGATCTGTATTTCTCCACAACTTTATCCCTGACCTGTTTGGAGAACTCCTTGGTCTTCATGGTGCCGCTTGCTTGGTGGTGGTGGTGCCGCTTGCATGGTGGTTGTGGTGGTGGTGCCGCTTGCTTGGTGGTAGTGGTGGGGGTGGTGGTGCCGCTTGCTTGGTGGTGGTGGTGCCGCTTGCTTGGTGGTTGTGGTGGTGGTGCCGCTTGCTTGGTGGTAGTGGTGGGGGTGGTGGTGCCGCTTGCTTGGTGGTGGTGGTGCCGCTTGCTTGGTGGTTGTGGTGGTGGTGCCGCTTGCTTGGTGGTAGTCGTGGTGGTGGTTGTGCCGCTTGCTTGGTGGTAGTGGTGGGGGTGGTGGTGCCGCTTGCTTGGTGGTGGTGGTGCCGCTTGCTTGGTGGTGGTGGTGCCGCTTGCATGGTGGTTGTGGTGGTGGTGCCGCTTGCTTGGTGGTAGTGGTGGGGGTGGTGGTGCCGCTTGCTTGGTGGTAGTGGTGGTGGTGGTGGTGCCGCTTGCTTGGTGGTAGTCGTGGTGGTGCCGCTTGCTTGGTGGTAGTGGTGGGGGTGGTGGTGCCGCTTGCTTGGTGGTAGTGGTGGTGGTGGTGGTGCCGCTTACTTGGTGGTAGTGGTGGTGGTGATGGTGCCGCTTGCTTGGTGGTAGTGGTGGTGGTGCCGCTTGCTTGGTGGTGGTGGTGCCGCTTGCTTGGTGGTAGTGGTGGGGGTGGTGGTGCCGCTTGCTTGGTGGTGGTAGTGGTGGTGCCGCTTGCTTGGTGGTGGTGCCGCTGCTTGCTTGGTGGTAGTGGTGGGGGTGGTGGTGCTGCTTGCTTGGTGGTAGTGGTGGTGGTGGTGGTGCCGCTTGCTTGGCGGTAGTGGTGGTGGGGATGGTGGTGCCGCTTGCTTGGTGGTAGTGGTGGTGCCGCTTGCTTGGTGGTAGTGGTGGGGGTTGTGGTGCCGCTTGCTTGGTGGTGGTGGTGCCGCTTGCTTGGTGGTAGTGGTGGGGTGGTGGTGCCACTTGCTTGGTGGTGGTGGTGGTGGTGGTGGTGGTGGTGCCGCTTGCTTGGTGGTAGTGGTGGTGGTGGTGCCGCTTGCTTGGCGGTAGTGGTGGTGGGGATGGTGGTGCCGCTTGCTTGGTGGTAGTGGTGGGGGTGGGTGCCGCTTGCCTGGTAGTGGTGGGGGTGGTGGTGCCGCTTGCTTGGTGGTGGTGGTGCCGCTTGCTTGGTGGTTGTGGTGGTGGTGCCGCTTGCTTGGTGGTAGTCGTGGTGGTGGTTGTGCCGCTTGCTTGGTGGTAGTGGTGGGGGTGGTGGTGCCGCTTGCTTGGTGGTGGTGGTGCCGCTTGCATGGTGGTTGTGGTGGTGGTGCCGCTTGCTTGGTGGTAGTGGTGGGGGTGGTGGTGCCGCTTGCTTGGTGGTAGTGGTGGTGGTGGTGGTGCCGCTTGCTTGGTGGTAGTCGTGGTGGTGCCGCTTGCTTGGTGGTAGTGGTGGGGGTGGTGGTGCCGCTTGCTTGGTGGTAGTGGTGGTGGTGGTGCCGCTTACTTGGTGGTAGTGGTGGTGGTGATGGTGCCGCTTGCTTGGTGGTAGTGGTGGTGGTGCCGCTTGCTTGGTGGTGGTGGTGCCGCTTGCTTGGTGGTAGTGGTGGGTTGTGGTGGTGCCGCTGGGTGGTGGTGGTGGTGGTGCCGCTTGCTTGGTGGTGGTGCCGCTGCTTGCTTGGTGGTAGGGTGGGGGTGGTGGTGCTGCTTGCTTGGTGGTAGTGGTGGTGGTGGTGGTGCCGCTTGCCGGTAGTGGTGGTGGGGATGGTGGTGCCGCTTGCTTGGTGGTAGTGGTGGTGCCGCTGCTGGTGGTAGTGGTGGGGGTGGTGGTGCCGCTTGCTTGGTGGTGGTGGTGCCGCTGGGTGGTAGTGGTGGGGGTGGTGGTGCCACTTGCTTGGTGGTGGTGGTGCCGCTTGCTTGGTGGTGGTGGTGGTGCCGCTTGCTTGGTGGTAGTGGTGGTGGTGGTGCCGCTTGCTTGGCGGTAGTGGTGGTGGGGATGGTGGTGCCGCTTGCTTGGTGGTAGTGGTGGGGGTTGTGGTGCCGCTTGCCTGGTGGTGGTGGTGCCGCCGCTTGCATGGTGGTAGTGGTGCCGCTTGCATGGTGGTGGTGGTGGTGGTGGTGCCGCTTGCTTGGTGGTGGTGGTGGTGGTGGTGCCGCTTGGTGGTGTTGCAGACTCTGGGGCCTTTCAGAACAGTTGTGTATGTATACTAAGATCATGTGACACTTAGATTGCACACAGGTGGACTTTATTTAACTAATTATGTGACTTCTTAAGGTAATTGGTTGCACCAGATCTTATTTAGGGGCTTCATAGCAAAGGGAGTGAATACATATGCATGCACCACTTTTCAGTTTTAGTTTTAGATTTTTTGGAAACAAGTAATTTTTTTCATTTCACTTCACTAATTTGGAATATTTTGTGTATGTCCATTACATGAAATCCAAATAAATATCCATTTAAATTACAGGTTGCAATGCAACAAAATAGAAAAACACCAAGGGGGATGAATACTTTTGCAAGGCACTGTATAGACTCTAGTGCTAGATCATAAGATTCTGTAGAAAATTATGTTCTTTACATTAATTTACTTATACTCCAACCATTTTCCATGTGCTCCACCTTGCTTGTAATATTATTATATTATATAAATTAGTAATTTTCTTAAATTTAGACCCCGATGTAATTTTGTAACTTTATTTTAATATTATGCACTATACAAAGCTGCAAAAATGATTGATTTTGTATCATACACATAGCGTTTTTCCGAATACTTTTATTATGAAGGCAAAATCGGAAAACCGGAAGTTTTAATGTTGCTGCCATGAGCAGAAAGTGCAAGAGTGACATTTCCCACCATTTCCAGTTCCTTCTTTTTTTGTTTACAGAACTATGCTTTATTATGGTACAGAAAAAAAGTTATTAAGACATCAAATGACATAGTGCTGTTACAGTCATGTTTTTAAATTCAATTGAATAGACATCCTGTTATCCCAGTGCATCCACACCTTGTTTTCCCTCCTGTGTTCAGCGTTGAACCGCATGTGCATTCCTACTTTTATCTGGTTCACTGTGATGAGTGAGGAATGAAGTGAGCGCAGGAAAGAGGAACACATGAAAAGGGAGAAAGAGCAGAGAGCAAGTGATAGTACCCTGTAGCTTCACTCTTATGCACTTCTTTTCCACTCTGGGACCCCTGGCTCACCCTGAACCCGGACCCAAATGGAAGTGGATCAAATAGTGATTTTAATAAATGTTATATGGAAATATTTTATAAAATGTACTTTTTGCCCTCAAATATGTCAATGGTCGATTTTCTCCAGCACACCTCACTATGTAAATAATTACAGAATAAGTGTTCAATAGATTCCGTTTCTAGTTCACAAAAACTGCATTCACTGGTAACATCAGGTATATATTTAGAAATCAAGCTAATACACGGGTAGAATCTATGGATAATCTTAAAGGTGATCTCCTACTTTATTGGTCACCTTAAATTTGTGTGGAGTGAGCCAAGCACGGCGCCAGTTTACATCAAACGATGAAGCCCAACAAAATATAGCAGAGGAAATAGAATTCCCGTAGAAAATATCCCTTAATAAACAATAATTTAATTTCTTATCTAGTACACCTATGTCATGCACCTGGATATCACTTACATTAGGATATGTTCCAAAATATGCATTATCCCAGTAGAGTTTATCCCAGTGGGTATAGCCTTTATAACAGGGCCTTATTCCTTGCTGGAAACCTCAAAGTTGTATCTTTCCATAAACGATTCCTTCTTTTTTTCTTCATTGCATGCTGACCAGACCACATGCGCTATTGAGCGCACATTGATTTTGTCCACCCACATGGGAGAGGCAGGATTTGCAGCGCGTTGGGCATCACAAATAAAACCAAGTTATATTTTAGAGCCTGGCTATGCAGACGCTCGCTCACAAGCAATGTGGGTGCAATGATTGAATAACATATATGTGTACATTTATTTTGCAATGCTCACACATGCGACTCGTCCGGTCTGGTCAGGATGTAAAGTTCTCCTGCATCATTGTTTTCCAGTATTTTCAGGTTTTGTGATATCTCTGGGGGAAATGGATGGTAGGAGCATGGAGAGGTCGGCGATAACTTAAGGTCAAAGTAGTGGAATGGGGTGGTGTTTTTGTTTATTTGATCAAATAGTGGTATGTAGGCGTAGGATTAGTTGATGGTGGAATTATTTGCTCCCCTTCCCCCTTCCTCTTATTTTTGGATCACAAAATGTAACTTGATTGACCACAGTAGGTGGCGGCATGCACAAACAAAATGTAACTTGATTGACCACAGTAGGTGGCGGCATGCACAAACAAAATGTGCAAAGACATGATACCAATGAAGTCAAATTAGATGGGATTCAGAGATAGATGGGAGGAGTTGATGGTAGCTGAAGGATGGGATTAAAAACAAACAAAAGATAACTATAATAAAATACATTGTGTCCATAAAATGTATATAGTATGCATAAACTGGAAGTAGAAGCGTAGGTGTTGTTGTTCATTTGTTTACTCCAATTAAGGAAGTGGTAGTAGGGATAAGGGAAAATAAATCAAAATACATTTAAAAGAGATGTGTACATGTATGTATATATGCAGGGTTGGGGAGTAACAGATTACATGTAAGGGATTACAAAAAAAAGGTAATCCGTTATGTTACCAGCAAAAATATTGTAATCAGATTACAGATACTTTTGAAAAACTAGATGATTCCTTTGAGGATTACTTATAAATTCAGAAAGGATGTTTGCGAGAAAAAAAATCTATGACACTTCTCTGTTTTCTCAATGACATTCAAATCAGCATTGAAAAAGGCGCAAGTTTAAGTTTGTTCCACCTGAGCGAGTCTGACCACAAGTCAGATACCACTATGATGACACACCAAATGTGTTTGATGGATCACGGGAAAAGAGCAGGAATAGGCTTTTGTAGGCTACAGTCCAAGCTGCCTTCCAATAGTGCGGCTGCTGTCTGTATCCAAAGATTATCCAACTGGAATAAACGCTTGGAGGTAAGGATGACAGCAGTGGTGTAGTCTACAACCGTATGGATATCACTTATTATTGATATCTACATAGCGCATTGATGTGAATCACACTGCTGCTCTCTCATTTAGCTATTTGCGCCTTACGGATTGTGGATGGCTGTTGACAAATCTAAATGTGTATTTGAACTCAGTAATGGTTGAGTTGTCACACTCAATGAGAACCCAACATATAAGCTTGTTTTTCTCCAGTGTTCGTAAACAAACACTGTATAGCCTCATAACATGGTTAAAACAATCATTTTGATATCATGGATGGCTAGTCCTTGCATCATAGCTCTGTCTCAGCCTCCAGTATTTATGCTGCAGTAGTTTATGTGTCGGGGGGCTAGGGTTAGTTTGTTATATCTGGAGTACTTCTCCTGTCCTATTCGGTGTCCTGTGTGAATCTAAGTGTGCGTTCTCTAATTCCCTCCTTCTCTCTTTCTTTCTCTCTCTCGGAGGACCTGAGCCCTAGGACCATGCCCCAGGACTACCTGACATGATGACTCCTTGCTGTCCCCAGTCCACCTGGCTGTGCTGCTGCTCCAGTTTCAACTGTTCTGCCTTATTATTATTCGACCATGCTGGTCATTTATGAACATTTGAACATCTTGGCCATGTTCTGTTATAATCTCCACCCGGCACAGCCAGAAGAGGACTGGCCACCCCACATAGCCTGGTTCCTCTCTAGGTTTCTTCCTAGGTTTTGGCCTTTCTAGGGAGTTTTTCCTAGTCACCGTGCTTCTACACCTGCATTGCTTGCTGTTTGGGGTTTTAGGCTGGGTTTCTGTACAGCACTTTGAGATATCAGCTGATGTACGAAGGGCTATATAAATACATTTGATTTGATTTGATCGATTAATCTGAGAGTGGTTACATTTCTCCAGGCCCATCCCTCGGCTTTTTACCAAAACAGAGGCGTGGTGGCCATTTTGTTATTGTTTCATCTGTGGATTTGCCCTTTAAACAGCTGCATATTATCAAGATATCAAAGTGTCACCAACAAAAAGGTAAACAATAGGCCTATAGAAAATGCAGCATATGGCATTCATTTTTCACATGTACAGTCGTGGCCAAAAGTTTTGAGAATGACACAAATATTAATTTTCACAAAGTCTGCTGCCTCAGTGCCTTTAGATATTTTTGTCAGATGTTAGTATGGAATACTGAAGTATAATTACAAGCATTTCATAAGTGTCAAAGGCTTTTATAGACAATTACATGAAGTTAATGCAAAGAGTCAATATTTGCAGTGTTGACCTTTTTCAAGACCTCTGCAATCTGCCCTGGCATGCTGTCAATTAACTTCTGGGCCACATCCTGACTGATGGCAGCCCATTCTTGCAAAATCAATGCTTGGAGTTTGTCAGAATTTGTGGGTTTGAGGATTGACCACAAGTTCTCAATGGGATTAAGGTCTGGGGAGTTTCATGGCCATGGACCCAAAATATAAATGTTTTGTTCCCCGAGCAACTTAGTTATCACTTTTACCAAACTGTTCCTGGATGGTTGGGAGAAGTTGCTCTCAGAGGATGTGTTGGTACCTTTCTTTATTCATGGCTGTGTTCTTAGGCAAAATTGTGAGTGAGCCCACTCCCTTGGCTGAGAAACAACCCCACACATGATTGGTCTCAGGTTGCTTTACTGTTGACACGACACAGGACTGATGGTAGCGCTCACCTTGTCTTCTCCGGACAAGCTTTTTTCCAGATGCCCCAAACAATCAGAAAGGGGATTCATCAGAGAAAATAACTCTACCCCAGTCCTCAGCAGTCCAATCCCTGTACCTTTTTCAGAATATCAGTCTGCCCCTGATGTTTTTCCTGGAGAGAAGTGTCTTCTTTGCTGCCCTTCTTGACACCAGACCCTCCTCCAAAAGTCTTTGCCTCACTGTGCGTGCAGATGCACTCACACCTACCTGTTGCCATTCCCAAGCAAGCTCTGTACTGGTGGTGCCCCGATCCCACAGCTGAATCAACTTTAGGAGACGGTCCTGGCACTTGCTGGACTTCTTGGGCGCCCTGAAGCGTTCTTCACCACAATTGAACCACTCTCCTTGAAGTTCTTGATGATCAGATAAATGGTTGATTTAAGTGCAAACTTACTGGCAGCAATATCCTTGCCTGTGAAGCCCTTTTTGTGCAGAACAATGATGATGGAACGTGTTTCCTTACAGGTAACCATGGATGACAGAGGAAGAACAATGATTCCAAGTACCACCCTCCTTTTGAAGCTTCCAGTCTGTTATTCAAACTCAATCAGCATGACAGAGTGATCTCCAGCCTTGTCCTCATCAACAATCACACCTGTGTTAACAAGACAATCACTGATATGATGTCAGCTGGTCCTTTTGTGGCAGGGCTGAAATGCAGTGGAAATGCTTTTTGGGGATTCAGTTCATTTACATGGCAAAGAAGGACTTTGCAATTAATTGCAATTCATCTGATCACTCTTCATAACATTCTGGAGTATATGCAAATTGCCATCATACAAACTGAGGCAACAGACTTTGTGAAAATTAATATTTGTGTCATTCTCAACTTTTAGACACGCCTGTAAATAGCACTTTTCAGTAGTGCTCAATGCATGCCATTCCATGAGCGCAGGATTTATTTTTTAACTCGAATCAATGAGCCCAATCAGACCTCCATGACAACAAAATCATAAACAGAGTAGGGCTGGCTAATAAGTCCTCCGTTTTGGGGTTATGCTCAGGTAAAACAATTTGGCTAATCTATACTACCATATTTCCTAGTCCTATTCTTGAAGATCAAGGGATATAACATTTATTGGAATGACTGGAATTCTGATCACTTCGTTTTTTAATGTAAAGATATAATTTAATTGTATTATTATATGGAGTAGAAAGAGATTGGTTAGAGGAAGCCAACATAACCAACATAAAAAGTTAAATGTTACATCCATATATGGCCAGCTACATAAACTTTAACATTGATTGATCCTGCAATAGATGTCATTCAATTGGTAACATAATTTTTTTTTCTTCAAATGACTCTTAAACTCTTAAGGGGAAAGTAATCTAAAATCAGATTACGTTACTGAGTTTGGGTAATGCAAAAGTTACGTTACTGATTACAATTTGGCAGGTAACTAGTAATTGTGACAGATTACATTTATAATGTAATCTACCCAACCCTGTATACAGTACCAGTCAAAAGTTTAAGACACACCTCCTCATTTAAGGGTTTTTCTTTATTTTTACAATTCTCCACAATGTAGAAAAATAGTAAAGACATAAAAACTATGAAATAACACATATGGAATCATTTAGTAACAAAAAAAAGTGTTAAACAAATCAAAATATATTCTTCAAAGTAGCCACCTTTTACCTTGACAGCTTTTCACACTCTTAGCATTCTCTCAACCAGCTTCACCTGGAATGCTTTTCCAATTGTCTTAGAGTCCTCACATATGTCAATCATCAAGTTTGCGGACGACGCAACAGTGGTAGGCTTGATTACCAACAACGACGAGACGGCCTACAGGGAGGAGGTGAGGGCCCTCGGAGTGTGGTGTCAGGAAAATAACCTCACACTCAACGTCAACAAAACTAAGGAGATGATTGTGGACTTCAGGAAACAGCAGAGGGAACACCCCCCTATCCACATCGATGGAACAGTAGTGGAGAGGGTAGTAAGTTTTAAGTTCCTCGGCATACACATCACAGACAAACTGAATTGGTCCACCCACACAGACAGCATCGTGAAGAAGGCGCAGCACCGCCTCTTCAACCTCAGGAGGCTGAAGAAATTCGGCTTGTCACCAAAAGCACTCACAAACTTCTACAGATGCACAATCGAGAGCATCCTGTCGGGCTGTATCACCGCCTGGTACGGCAACTGCTCCGCCCACAACCGTAAGGCTCTCCAGAGGGTAGTGAGGTCTGTACAACGCATCACCGGGGGCAAACTACCTGCCCTCCAGGACACCTACACCACCCGATGTCACAGGAAGGCCATAAAGATCATCAAGGACAACAACCACCCGAGCCACTGCCTGTTCACCCCGCTATCATCCAGAAGGCGAGGTCAGTACAAGTGCATCAAAGCTGGGACCGAGAGACTGAAAAACAGCTTCTATCTCAAGGCCTTCAGACTGTTAAACAGCCACCACTAACATTGAGTGGCTGCTGCCAACACACTGACTCAACTCCAGCCACTTTAATAATGGGAATGGATGGGAAATGATGTAAAATATATCACTAGCCACTTTAAACAATGCTACCTAATATAATGTTTACATACCCTACATTATTCATCTCATATGTATACATATATTCTGTACTCTATATCATCTACTGCATCCTTATGTAATACATGTATCACTAGCCACTTTAACTATGCCACTTTGTTTACATACTCATCTCATATGTATATACTGCACTCAATACCATCTACTGTATCTTGCTTATGCCGCTCTGTACCATCACTCATTCATATATCTTTATGTACATATTCTTTATCCCCTTACACTTGTGTCTATAAGGTGGTAGTTTTGGAATTGTTAGCTAGATTACTTGTTGGTTATTACTGCATTGTCGGAACTAGAAGGACAAGCATTTCGCTACACTCGCATTAACATCTGCTAACCATGTGTATGTGACAAATAAAATTTGATTTGATTTGATATGCTGAGCACTTGTTGGCTACTTTTCCTTCACTCAGCGATCCAACTCATCCCAAACCATCTCAATTGGGTTGAGGTCGGGTGATTGTGGAGGCCAGGTCATCTGATGTAGCACTCCATCACTCTCCTACTTTGTCAAATAGCCCTTACAGAGGTGTGTTGGGTCATTGTCCTGTTGAAAAACAAATGATAGTACCACTAAGCACAAACCAGATGGGATGGCGTATCGCTGCAGAATCCTGTGGTAGCCATGCTGGTTAAGTATGCCTTGAATTCTATATAAATCATTGACAGTATCAACAGCAAATCACCCACACAACATCACACCTCCTACCCCATGCTTCACAGTGGGAACCACACATGTGGAGATTCACCTACTCTGCGTCTCACAAAGACACGGCTGTTGGAACCAAAAATCTCAAATTTTGACTTATCAGACCAAAGGACAAATTTCCACCGGTCTAATGTCCATATGGCCTGTGTTCTTGGCCCAAGCAAGTCTCTTCTCCGTATTAGTGTCTTGTAGTACTGGTTTCTTTGCAGCAATTTGATAATGGAGTCCTGATTCACACAGTCTCCTCTGAACAGTTGATGTTGAGATGTGTCTGTTACTTGAACTCTGTGAAGCATTTATTTGGGCTGCAGTCTGAGGTGCAGTTAACACTAATGCACTTATCCTCTGCAGCAGAGGTAACTCTGGGTCTTCCTTTCATGTGGCGGTCCTCATGAGAGCCAGTTTCATCATAGTGCTTGATGGTTTTTGCGACTGCACTTTAAGAGACTTTCAAAGTTCTTGAAAGTTTCCGAATTGACTGACCTTTATGTCTTAAAGTAATGATGGTCTGTCGTTTACCTTTGCTTATTTGAGTTGTTCTTGCCATAATATGAAAAGTCTTTTACCAGATATTTTTGTTTTATTAATTTACTTTACCTTTATTTAACTAGGCGAGTCAGTTAAGAACAAATTCTTATTTTCAATGACGGCCTAGTGGGTTAACTGCCTGTTCAGGGGCAGAACGACAGATTTGTACCTTGTCAGCTTGGGGGTTTGAACTTGCAACGTTCCGGTTACTAGTCCAACGCTCTAACCACTAGGCTACCTCTCTAACCACTAGGCTTCTGTATACCACCCCTACCTTGTCACAACACAAATTATTGGCTCAAATGCATTAAGAAGGAAATAAATAAACTTTTAAGATGGCATACCTGTTCATTTAAATGCATTCCAGGTGACTACCTCATGAAGCTGGTTGAGAGAATGCCTAGATTGTGCAAAAATGTCATCAAGGCAAAGGTGGCTACTTTGAAGAATCTCAAATATAAAATATATTTTGATTTGCTTAACACTTTTTTGGTTACTACATGATTCAATACGTGTTATTTCATAGTTTTGATGTCTTCACTATTACTCTACAGTGTAGAAAATAGTACAAATAAAGCAAAACCCTTGAATGAGTAGGTGTGTCCAAACTTTTGACTGGTATTTTATATGTTCAGTATATATATTTTTTACCCAAAAATATATGGCCGATTGGAAATTATGCAGCTGATCTTTTTTTGGTTGCCTACTTTTGATTTGACTGCTAATTACAGTATAGTAATGAAGTTAAAAAACAGAGATTTTCACAGGGGGGGAGCTGAACTTGGTTAACACTAAACGTGTGTTCTTCTTCTATGGCGGTCCTCAAACAAACGTTAAAGGTGCAGTCATCTTTGGTATGACACTACAAGCTTGGCACACCTGTATTTGGAGAGTTTCTCCCATTCTTCTCTCCAGATCCTCTCAAGCTCTGTCAGGTTGGATGGGGAGTGTTGCTGCACAGCTATTTTCAGGTCTCTCCAGAGATGTTTGATCGGGTTCAAGTCTGGGCTCTGGCTAGGCCTCTCAAGGACATTCAGAGATTTGTCCCGAAGCCACTCATGCGTTGTCTTGGCTGTGTGCTTAGGGTTGTTGTCCTGTTGGAAGGTGAACCTTCGCCCCAGGTTGAAGTCCTGAGCGCTCTGGAGCAGGTTTTCATCAAGGATCTCGCTGTACTTTAGTCCGTTCATCTTTCCCTCGATCCTGACTAGTCTCCCACTGCCTGCCACTGAAAAACATCCCCACAGCATGATGCTTCCACCACCATGCTTTACTGTAGGAATGGTGGCAGGTTTCCTCCAGACGTGATGCTTGACACTCAGGCTAAAGAGTTTCTCATGGTCTGAGAGTCCTTTACGCACCTTTTGGCAAACTCCAAGCGTACTGTTGTGTGCCTTTTACTGAGGAGTGGCTTCCGCCTGGCTACTCTACCACAAAGGCCTGATTGGTGGAGTACTGCATAGATGGTTGTCCTTCTGTAAGGTTCTCCCATCTCCACAGAGGAACTCTGGAGCTCTGTCAGCGACCAGCGGGTTCTTGGTCACCTCTCTGCCCAAGGCCCTTCTCCCCCGATTCCTCAGTTTGGCTGGGTGACCAGTTCTAGGAAGAGTCTTGGTGGTTCCAAACTTCTTCCATTTAAGAATGATGGAGGCCACTGTGTTCTTGGTGACCTTCAATGCTGCAGAAATGTTTTGCTACCCTTCCCCAGATTTGTGCCTCGACACAATCCTGTCTCAGAGCTCTACAGGACAATTCCTTCGACCTCATGGCATGATTTTTGCTCTTACATACACTGTCAACTGTGGGACCTTATATAGACAGGTGTGTGCTTTTCCAAATCATGTCCAATCAATTAAGTTTACCACAGATGGACTCAAATCAAGTTGTAGAAACATCTCAAGGATGATCCATGGAAACAGGATGCACCTGAGCTCAATTTCGAGTCTCATAGCAAAGGGTCTGAATACTTATGTATATAAAGTATACGTTTTTTATTTTAATTAATTTTCAAACATAAAAAAAAAACGGTTTTCGTTTTGTCATTATAGGGTATTGTGTGTAGATTGATGAGGAACATTTTTAATTTAATCCATTTTAGAATAAGTTTGTAACGTAACAAAATATGGAAAAAGTGAAGGGGTCTGAATACTTTCTGAATGCACTGTAATAATAATGTTGCTATTTTAGGTAAAACATGATTTTAAAAGGTTTATTCAATGTGAAAATGAAGCAGTTTTTTACCAGTTGTTTTACAACTGATTTGACAAAATGTCATCACATGCAATGACTGACTTGCCACATGGTGCCTGTCTGGGAACACATTTGTTACACATTTGTTTATACATATTGTAATCATAGGATGAAATATCTGGCCAAATAAGGGATATAGTATACCATTACACACAAAAATTAAAACATTTTTAAAAAAAAAAATGTAATAGCTAAGTATTTGTGTATTTTGCCTCTTGCATTATTTCCACAATAGAATAATGCTCCACATTATTATTTAATATTACTAAATTATTTGCACGGGGTTTGGTTATTTACTTGTGGAAACTACTGGTATTGAATTAATTAGCACTGCTTCTGCTTTTTCTCTCAGAAAAGTAGGGAAATAGAGCAGAGGGAATGCACCTTCTGCGGAAAACGTCTGTAGCTATTTGTCGCCCCACCGCTGTCACAAATGTTCCATATCTTCCGGGATGTGATGATTATAACCAACGCTGAAAGTCAACAGTTTCAGAGTGCAGGAAAGAGACTGGAAGGTAGACTGTGGGAGTCACGCTGACATTGCAGCAAAGGGTTGAGCGGTAAGTTGAGTTTGTTGTGATCTATAACATTCATTCAAACTGTTTTATTGAATTACAGTTGCAATCCCAAAAATGTTTACACGACAGTAAATTGTTGAATACCTTTTCCTGATATGGGAAACCTCCCTTAGGAATGATTTACGATCCTCGATTCATTGACGTTGCGAACAAACGATATACCCGTGCACTTGTTTTGTCCGCTACCAGTCTGCTCTGAAAGTTGTATTATTCCATTTGGTTATTTTTCATCTCCTCCCTCCCAAGATTTGGGAACGAAAGAAAGTGGTATGGTCAATTAATTTGAATCACATTCGAAGTGAAGTTTTCGATTTTTCTCAATGGAATTAAAACACCGTCTGGACAGGTGTTAAAATACATTTTTTGAGACTGACAAATCTTCTATGGACTATATTTGCGCTCGCTCATTCAGATGCATTTCTTATGTAGCGCTGTCTTATTCAGCAGATCATGTGTGTTGATAAACAACTGCGCTTTTTCAATAATGTCCAATTAACTGGATGTGTTGCCAACACAATCTTAAATCCAGCCACATCATGCATTGTCTCTAGGCCTACAATAGATTTGTTTGATTACATTTGGGCTGTTAGAAAAAATACAGTATGCTGCAACAAAACAATCAAATGTAGCCTACTGCATTTTTTGTCAAGTCCTTTTGGCAAATGAGGTAAATGACATACTTTGAAATAGTCCTACATTTGCTGTTAGACTTACATTACTTATTGAGTTACTGTCAAGAAAATTGCACATTAAACTATGCTATTCTCATGCATTGTTAAATTGGAATTAACTTTCCTTTTATTATAGCCTATACCCACAATGAGACTATGTTTACACAGGCAGCCCAAATCTGATATTTTGGCAAAGAATCTGATCGGTCAAAATACCAATTAGTGGCGAAAACATTGGAATTGGGCTGTAAACACAACCTAAGATTCCCTGGAAAAGCACTTTATGTGGAGTTTACTTTCCTGTATTCACCTTTTTATTATTTTTTTATTAACGTTGGTATTCGTACAATTTGTCCTCACTCTTTCTGTTGATCTCCTTCTTAGTGTCTATTGACTCTAGAAATATCCCAGGGCACTGTCATCTGTTTCTGTGACACACGCATTCCCTTGAAGTAGGCAGCCGCCTGCTGAGCTGCCCTACAAGGCATTGTACACTTCTCAAATGTGAGTCAATTGGCCTCAAGCGTTAAAACAATGAGGAAAAAGTTTATCTCCAAAGTTCTGCGTGAGTGACACAGCATAGCACACAAACACTGTGGTAATGAGGGCTATGGAATTGAAATCAAGTTTTTTTTTCTCTGCTTAAACTCACTCAACATTATTAGCATTAGAAAAACTTTATTGTCCACCCAATGTGTCTTTGGCTTCACAACATAAAAACAGACATTAAAAGCCATCAGGACTCCATCATCCTCAAAAATAATAAACTATACGAACTACAAAAGTGCAAGTGCAGTTTCCCGTTAGACGGCTATACATTGGTCTAAAAGCCACAATCAACATCAAGAATTCCTAGTAAAAAATACATCATTAAGACTGAAGGGCACCTGATCACCTCCATGATTAAATAATTCATATGTACGTACATCAGGATCTGAGACCATTATCAACAACTTGGGTCAAATTACTTTTTATAGATATTCTTAGATATCTCCTCCCTGAGGGGAGCTTTTCAAACTGGAAATAGTGTATGGGTCATTAGCTATAGTCAGTGCTTTTCTCTGAGTGCTCAGCACTTGTAGTGCCTTTAGAAAGTATTCATACCCCTTGACTTATTCCACATTTTGCTGTGTTACATCATGAATTCAAAATTGATTAAATCATTTTTTCCACTCACCCAGCTACACAAAATACCCCATAATGACAAAGTGAAAACATGTTTTAGAATTGTTTGCACATTTTATTGAAAATTACATTTTCACTCTAATCAATACTTTGTAGAAGCACCTTTGGAGCCAATTGCAGCTTTGAGTCGTCTGTATCAGCTTTGCACATTTGGAATTGTTTTTTTTCTCCCATTCTTCCTTGCAGATTTTCTCAAGCTCTGTTAAGCTGTAGGCCGTCATTGTAAATAATTAAAAAAAGAAAGGCTAGGCGGGGAGAGGCGGAGAACAGCAATCTTCAAGTCTTTCCACAGATTTTCAATGGGATTCAAGTCTGGGATTTGGATGGGCCACTCAAGGACTTACATTTTCCAGCTTTGCTTTGGCTGTTTCCATTGATCATCTTTGAGATGTTTCTACAAGTTAATTTGAGTCCCCTTGTCCAATCAATTGAATTTATCACATGATTTGGAAATGCACACACCTGTCTATATAAGGTCCCACAGTTGACAGTGCGTGTCAGAGCAAAAACCAAGTCATGAGGTCAAAGCAATTAGAGCCGTCCGTAGAGCTCAGAGAAAGGATTGTGTCGAGGCACAGATCTGGGGAAGGGTACAATTTTTTTGTTTTGTTGCAGCATTGAAGGTCCCCAAGAACAAAATAGCCTCCATCATTCTTAAATGGAAGACGTTTGGAACCACCAAGACTCTTTTTAAAGCCTGCCGCCCAGCCAAAATGAGCAATCGGGGGAGAAGGGCCTTGGTCAGGGAGGTGACCGAGAACCCGATGGTCCCTCTTGAGAGAGCTCCAGAATTTCTCAGTTGAGATGGGAGAACCTTACAGAAGGACAACCATCTCTGCAGCACTCCATCAATCAGGCCTTTATGGTTGAGTGGCCAGATGGAAGCCACTCCTCAGTAAAAGGCACATGAAAGCCCGCTTGGCGTTTGCAAAAAGGCACCTAAAGGACGTTCAGATCATGAGAAACAAGATTCTGTGGTCTGATGAAACCAATATTGAATGCTTTGGCCTGAATGCCAAGCGGTTTTCTATTTTCTACATTGTAGAATAATAGTGAAGATATCAAAACTATGAAATGACACATATGGAATCATATAGTAACCAGAAAAGTGTTAAACAAATCAAAATATACTTTATAGTTGAGATTCTTCAAATAGCCAGCCTTTGACAGCTTTACACACTCTTGCCATTCTCTAAACCACCTTCATGAGGTAGTCACCTGGAATGCATTTCAATGAACAGGTGTGCCTTGTTAATTTGTGGAATTTATTTCCTTAATGTGTTTCAGTTGTGTTGTGACAAGGTAGGGGTGGTATACAGAAGATAGCCATATCTGGTAAAAGACCAAGTCCATATAATGGCAAGAACAACTCAAATAAGCAAAGAGAAACGACAGTCCATCATTACTTTAAGACATGAAGCTCAGTCAATACAGAACATTTCAAGAACATTGAAAGTTTCTTCAAGTGCAGTCGCAAAAACCATCAACGCTATGAAGAAGCTTGTTCTCATGAGGACCGCCACAGGAATGGAAGACCCAGAGTTACCTCTGCTGCAGAGGATAAATTCATTAGATTTAATTGCCCCTCAGATTGCAGCCCAAACAAATGCTTCAGAGTTCAAGTAACAGACATGTCAACATCAACTGTTTAGAGACTGCATAAATCAGGCCTTCATGGTCAAATTGATGCAAAGAAACCATTACTAAAGGATAACAATAATAAGAAGAGACTTGCTTGAGCCAAGAAACCCAATCAATGGACATTAGACCAGTGGAAATGTGTCCTTTGGTCTGAGTACATATTAGAGATTTTTGGTTCCAACCACCATGTCTTTGTGAGACGCAGAGTAGGTGAACGGATTATCTCCGCGTGTGTGGTTTCCACCGTGAAGCATGGAGGAGGAGGTGTGCTTTGCTGGCAACACTGTCTGTGATTTATTTAGAGTTCAAGGCTCACTTAACCAGCATGGCTACCACAGCATTCTGCAGCGATATGCCATCCCATCTGGTTTGCGCTTAGTGGGACTACCATTTCTTTTTCAACAGGACAATGACCCAGCACACACACACCTCCAGGCTGTGTAAGGGCTTTTTGACCAAGGAGAGTGATTGAGTGCTGCATCAGATGACCTGGCCTCCACAATCACCCTACCTTAACCCAATTGAGATGGTTTGGGATGAGTTGGATCGCAGAGTGAAGGAAAAGCAGCCAACAAGTGCTCAGTATATGTGGGAATTCCCTCAAGACAATTGGAAAAGC
Source organism: Oncorhynchus nerka (assembly GCF_034236695.1). Lineage (NCBI taxonomy): Eukaryota > Metazoa > Chordata > Actinopteri > Salmoniformes > Salmonidae > Oncorhynchus > Oncorhynchus nerka. Next base: position 52,554,135 of record NC_088401.1, read on the forward strand.
ATTCCAGGTGACGCTGGTTGAGAAAATGCCAAGAGTGTGCAAAGCTGTCATCAAGGCAAAGGGTGGCTACTTTGAAGAATATAAAATATATCTAAACCCTTTTTTGTTTACTACATTATTCCATATGTGTTATTTCATAGTTTGATGTCTACACTATTATTCTACAATGTAGAAAATAGTAAAAATAAAGAAACTTTTGAATGAGTAGATGTGTCCAAACTTTTGACTGGGTGTGTGTAAAATCTTGGTCGACCAACAGCCTATCGACCAGTAAATTGGGGTCAGCCCTAGTGTGAATACTAATGTAAATGAGATATTTCTTTATTTCATTCTCAATCAATTGGCAACAATATCTAAAAACATGTTTTCACTTTGTCGTTATGGGGTATTGTGTGGTATTGGTGAGAATGAATATATTTAATCCATTTTGAATTCAGGCTCTAAATGTGGAATAAGTCAAGGAGTATGAATACTTTCTGAAGAAACCGTATATGTTATTGAACTACTTTTTGAGGTTTGCTAACTATCTTGCTATCCATATTTGCTGCCCTGGACAGTTGTGTCCTCTTCTTGGCACTCGGGTTTCCATACCATGTGGTCATGATGAAGCAAACAATACTTTTGTACACTATTTCTCGAATGTGCTGGCTCACACTGAAACTATTCCCGAGCAGATAAAAACGTTGCCTTGCCTTAAAAATATCGTGTGTTCACAGTAAATTCAGAGTTGTCAAAAAAATTGAAGTGCCTTTAAAAAAAAAAAATTAAACGGTCAACTTGACTATTCAATGTCTTCTGAGGTTCTGGATTCACCTAGAGATTGAAGCTCATAACTGGAACATGGCCGATGACAGGCTTGATGTCAGGATTAAACAAATGGTTTAACCAGTGCACTCCACCCGCCGCTCTATGTCCTTAGAGGGTGGGAACCCTGCGATATGCTGAGCTCGTGTTGTTTTTAGCTTTCCTGTTCAAATTCCTTCAAGCAAACGTTCACCCTGTCAGAGGGGTTTAAAACCTCAAGGATCCTGGATCCTATTTGTCATCTATCTATTCTTCTATATGCGTGCCAGCGCCTGTCAAAGTAAGATTAGGTAGAGACTATTTTCCCACATGTCGAAATAAAATCACTATCTGTATGTCAACAAATGTTCATTTATGTTTGTGTACCTGACTCAAAGCTCAAGATACACTTAGGCAGGGCTGTTTTCTTTCCCTGCAAAGGATTTTCTACATGATGTAAGCATAGACAGTACAACGTTATAGGCTTAGTTTGTTAAAGGTGTTGTAGTTTGGTGTATACTCCAGTGGAAATGACACCGTACTGTACGTCCTGGTGAGATTTACACAGTGTACAAAACATTAGGAATACCTTCCTAATATTGAGTTGCACCCCCATTTGCCCTCAGAACAGCCTCAATTCTTCAGGCCATGGACTATAAAAAGTGATGGCATTCCTCCAATGCTTGCCACAGTTGTGTCAAGTTGGATGCATGTCCTTTGGGTGGTGGACCATACTTGAGACATAAGGGAAACTGTTGAGCATGAAAACCCCAGCAGTGTTGCTGTTCTGTGTTCGTCTGGCACCTACTACTATACCCCGTTCAAAGGCACTTAAATCTTTTGTCTCGCCCATTCACCCTCATGTCACAAAGCTTAATTAAAAGTCCTTCTTTAACCTGTCTCCTCCCCTGTATCTACTGATTTAAAAAAAGGGGGGATTTAACAGGTTACATCAATAAAGGATCATAGCTTTCACCTGGATTTACCTGGTCAGTCTGTCTTGGAAATGTTCCACTAGTCCACCTTCACTCTGGTTTGTCTGCAGCAGGGCCATCTCAGGGTGTTGGCTCTAAGCTAGGTCACTGTGTTGTCTGGGTCTGTCCATGCTTGCCAGCTCCATCTTCCTAATTACCCAGCCAGCTCCAGCAAGGCAGAGTGAGAGGCTTCTGACACTGTGGCAGCAGCAGCCTCTCTGCATGGAGGCTCACTAGTGGAGGAGGTAAGGGTAACACCATCCACTAACAGTCCCCTTTGTCTGTATGTCTGCTAGTCCTGCACAGTCTACCCCTCTCTACCTGTCTCTGTCCTTTCCCCTCACAGCAAGCCCTCCCGTTGTTTAAACGCGCACTCTCTCCTGCAGTGGTCCACTGTAATGCTGTGCTCTTTCTGAGTAGCCTGTACTGTATATGAGGTAGTTGCTCATATACTGAAAGTGGGTCCTCCATTAAATGGATATTAGCTGGGGGAAAAGTCTCCGATCAGCTTTACTCCATCTTCAATGCTGCTGATGTTTGGGATCAGGACTTTCACACTGGTTTTCACTGATATCATGAGGGATTTCAAATGTAAGCTATGGTGCTTGGTAAAGCAGGAGAAAGGCATTTTCAGGCAGAAACCACAAAGGACAAGTTATAGATGGATAAAACATGTTCCCATTTTGTGCCTTCTGAACTCAGCCCTGTTCTCTTCTTTGGCTAGCAGGAGCCTGTCTGGCCTAGGGTGATAATCCCTAAGGGGTTAGCCTGGGACGGAGGTGCAATGCCACAGGCTGCAGACATGATTAATGTGGCCTTCCTGACTGACTCGGAGCGGGAGCTGATCCTGGAGGTGCTGCGGAGGGACGAGGAACTGAGGCAGGCTGAAGAGCACCGTGTCCGGTGAGAACTCCCCTCCCGAGCTGCATCTCAATAGTCCTAAAGTGGCTTCCTCCTGCCGTTGTCTCATTTCCTTAATCTGATCTAAAAAGACAGGACCGGTGAAAGTGATACAGTGCATGCTGGTGGCAATCTAGCATTCACCTCAACTCAGTATTTCACGAGTGCAGATGGAGGCAGTCACTAGACTTTCAACATCCAGTTATGCAAAGATGTCAACACAGACACCAATAGGCAAGGTTCTAACCAATGCCCCCCCCCCTGTTGTTTTAGGAAGCTGAAGAAGGAGCTGCTGGACATTATGAGGAAGGGCGCCAAGCGTAGCAGTGGGAAGTACAGTGAGCGTAGCTGCGGCCGCTGCCAGGAACCACTTGGTCCACTATCTGCCGGCTCCAGCCAGTGTAGGGCATGCAAACACCAAGTGTGCCACAACTGCTGCTCAGTGTGCCCCAATGGATCCTGGGTGTGCAGTGTGTGTGCTAAAGAGGCGTAAGAGTCCATTTCTCTGTACTGTACATCCCTGTGTTTGCTGTATCTATATGCAAAGCGTGATGTTTTTGTTAATGTCAAAGACTCTCACTGTACAACGCCCACGAGGAGACGATAATACTTTCAGCGGGTTTACATTTCGTGGATGCACGCTATGCATATCTGTTGCATTCTAAACTTGTGTAAAAAATATATTTTTCTGTGTTTTTATTTTTACAACGTTTTCGCACTGTCAGCATGTCACCCTTAGAGTTGTGGTCCATATATTTGACGATGTTTTAACGTGGTGGTAATGTGTGGTGTTATTTTCTCCAGTGATCTAAAGAAGGTCACCGGAGACTGGTTCTATGACCAGCGAGTCAACCGCTTCTTCACCACCCCTGGACACGACATAGTGAGGACTTCCCTCAAAAAGAGGCCCCCACGTGAGTCCAGGAACCACCAAGTTGTGGGCAACGCTCTATTCAATTGGAAACCCTAAACGACTTTCACTGCTGGTGCAGAGTGGAATGTCATTGTCAGTGGCGTGGCAGCATAGCAATTTGTCATATTTTTCTCTACTCAATTTCAATATTGATATGTAAGAAGCTCCAATTGCACTTCCCAGTAAGGAAATCCCTGTCTGAATGAATGAAGCCACTGTCAGCATATTACCAGTTGCCTGTCATGCTAAAGCTTGGTGTTCTGTTTTAGTGAGGAATAGAGAGAACATGGGAGCGCTCCTGTTGAACAGTACAGAGTTGAACCCCAGCCAGCCCACCACCCCTGTTCCCCGGCCCAGACTGAGGGACCTAGCAGCCTCCAACAAGGAGTGAGTCCTATTTTTATCTGGGGTGACAACACATGCTTTTACAATCAATAGTGTGATTCAGTTACTGTAATATGTGGATGGAGTTTCAATTCAACATATAACATTTTGACACTGTTATTTCAACCTTCTCAGTCTGCTAGACGAAGTCTCAGAAGAAGCCGTGGGAGTTAAGACCAAGGAGCAGCAGGAGCAACAGCAGCACCGGGACAATGAGCCTGCAGAGAAAGCCAGCCTGAACAGTGTCATGACAGAGACCGAGTCCTCTCTTGGGACTCCTCTCTTACCAAGGTAAGTCTACATCCAAACAAATGGGCCTATAGCATTAGCGCTACATGCTAACAAAACTGCTTTTGGGATGTCTGCTCATTATGAATGGTGTTTATGATCCAGGAAGGAGGAGAGCACAGGTCAGTCTAGTCCAACAGGGACCAGTTTGAATGGTCTAGTCAAAGCTGACCTCGTCAGTAGCCACAGCCCCACCTCGGATGCAGACACGGTAAGGAGACCGTTTACCTATCAATCAGGTGTTGGTGTCAGTTCCATTTTAGTGCAGTCAGTCAAGTCGGCAAGTGAAAAGTCCACATGAAAAATAATGGAATTGACCCTAACCCTGTATTAGTCCTCATGTCTCCAGCCAATACATATTATACTGTCACACCTGACTGTAACCCTTGTCTCTTTCCATAGTCCTCCGTAGTAAGTCGTCGTAGTGTTAGTTCTGGCACGGAGTCTGTCGCATTGGAAGATGGCGGCCTGTTCAAGAAGAGCGTCAGACGAGTTCAGAAACCCTCCGGTGAGACTCTTGTCTCCTCGGTAGCCCTGACTCCCAAACTCTATTCAAATATTGTTTTGTTTTAAGGGCATCTGGCCTGCTTGAGTTAACAAAGACATGCTTCATTTGAATGCGTCTCCATGGGTTTCACTCAGAATTCACGTCTGTGCTGGACCTGCGTGAGGAGGGGGCTGAAGCATCAGAGGGCTTTATGGGTGACCGGAGCAAGTCGGTGCCTGGGCTCAATGTGCCAGTGAGCAGTACCTCTTCCTCATTACAGACTAATGCATAAGGCTTCACTATACTACAAAATACTTCCTTATAGTGCTAGTATTGGTGAGAGATGCAGTTGCATTGTCTTTTTCATGATTTTAAATGGTTTGCTGTGCTTGCAGGATGATGAGGAGGATGAAGACATTGATAACTTGGTGAGCATCCATAGAAAGGTGTGCTCAAGTACCTCAAATCTTCGCGGCTCCAAGGTAAATGCATGCGATTCTCACTTATCCTATTTTCAAAGGTTCTAGTTAGTGTGTGATGCTATTTTTAGAGTTCCTCAAGATATTTATTGAACCAGAACTTTGAGACAATTCAGGATATCCTGGTTTGTGTTGTGAGCTGCTGCCTAATTAAGTTACCATGGCAACAAAAGCTCACGCTCAAAGTTGCTTCAGGGCATGCAAATTTGACTGACCTGATTTGTGTGCTTTCCAGGAAGTTTGTTACTTGATTGAATATGTTACATTTACCTTTCTGGTCACATTTTTGCTCATTTTGAATTCCAAGTTATAGAATTGTAGTCAATATGAATGCATTTAAACCAACTACTAACAGAAGTGTGTGTGTGTGTGTCCACCACAGAGCACACTGGGCAGTCTGATGAGTATTTACAGTGAGGCAGGAGATTATGACAGCGTGGAGGTGAGCGGGGACATCGTGTTCTCTATCAGCTACGATGACACCACCCAGAGCCTGGCCGTCCTCGTCAAGGAGTGTCACTCGCTGGCCCATGGGGACGCCAGACGCCAGCGCTCAAACCCGTGAGTGTCCCCTCAGGACTAGGGTTTAACAGTTGTCTCAGTAGGAAATGATGGGTGCATCTCAATAATGTTTCCTCTCCTTCATATCCCCACATCTGAAAACACTGGGTGGATGAAAGTCAGGGTGGATGCCGCTCTGGAATTTTCTTTCAACAAAGCTGCTTTACACTATTCAGATGCATTCCATCATGTCATTGCCAACAGTGATAGTATCCCCCACTCCTTCAAGTGAGACCAACACTATTCTACCGTAGGTTGCAATGAGTCTCGTCATGTTTTTATGATGACAGTAGATAATGATTCCCAGTAATCCTGTTGTTCACTCTAGACACACACTTCATTGTTATTACTGTATGACATAATGTAGATCAGGTTTCCCAACTGGCGGCCCGCGGGCCAAATGTGGTTTTATTCCTCTACAAGTGATTTTAATTGAAGAAATTGGTTCATGTATTCCCATACATAATAGAGAGAACCATGTGATTGTATACAAATGTAAGCAAGGTTTGAATTGATTTTTAGTTAAACATATCTGTTTGGGCTTTTTGTGGTCAGTTTGCCGTTTACAAATGATTTGTATTTATGTTCCGGCCCTCCGACCATCCACTCAAGAACAAATTGTCCCGCAACTGAATCTAGTTGATGATCCCTGACGTAGATCATCTTAGATAAGACCCTGTCCTGTTTACAAAATGTTTGATGTGCCCAGGGGTCATTATCAGAGCTCCAAAAGTTACATTTAACGGAAGAAAAATAATTCTACATTTGTAGTTTGGAAATGTAGGCACTTTATATTTTGACTTAAATAACAGAACAAAAATAGAAATGGAACAATTTCAAAGATTTTACTCAGTTAAAGTTCATATGAGAAAATCAGTCAGTTGAAATAAATAAATTAGGCCCTAGTCTATGGATCTCACATGACTGGGAATACAGATATGCATCTGTTGGTCACAGATACCTTAAAAGAAATGGGCCTCAGGTACTCGTCACGGTATTTCTGTGCATTAAAATTGCCATCAATAAAATGCAATTCTGTTCCTTGTCCATAGCTTATGCCTGCCCATACCACAACCTCACCGCCACCATGGGGCACTCTGTTTACAATGTTGACCTCAGCAAACCTCTTGCCCACACGATGCCATACATGCAAATTCTCTAAAATGACATTGGACGAGGATTATGGTAGAGAAATGAACATTTAATTCTCTGGCAACAGCTCTGGTGGACATTTCTGCAGTCAGCATGCCAATCGCACGCTCCCTTAACTTGAGACGTCTGTGGCATTGTGTCCTGTGACAACTGCACATTTTAGTGGCCTTTTATAGTATCCAGCACAAGGTGCACTTGTGTAATGATCATACTGTTTAATCAGCTTCTTGATATGCCACACCTGTCAGGTGGATTGATTATCTTGGCAAAGGATAAATGTTCACTATCACGGATGTAAACCAATTTGTGCACAAAATTTGAGAAATACATTTTTTGGGGCATATGGACAATTTATGGGATCTTTTATTTCAGCTCATGAAACATGGGACAAACACTTGACATGTTGCGTTTTTATATATTTCTTCAGTATAGTTTATTGGTATTGCAGGACCAGATGGAATATGGCTTAATTTGAACTCTTTAACATGTAGGAAAATATTCATGTTTTTTTTTGTCCTGCAGGTATGTCAAGTGCTACCTTCTCCCTGACAAGTCTCGCATTGGCAAGAAAAAAACCAGCATTAAACATAACACAGTGGACCCCACTTACAATGAGACCCTAAAGGTGATGGCCTCTCTGGAACTGCAGTAGAATTAGATGAACACTGATGAACTTTAACCCTGTATACATCCCTTATTACTCAATGGCCGGTTGTTAAGTTGATAATGCCGCCTCCTTCAGTAGGCAGTAAGATTGATATTGGCATTCAAGATAAGGAGAGTTAGTCGCCGTTAGTGAAAGACAAACAAATATTGATTTTGTTGCTGCCCTTTTTTTAAAACTCTGAGTATAGTGAACAAGCAACTCTGATGCAAAGGCCAGAGAGGGTGGGTGGAAACCTTTACTAAGATGTAGTTGACGGATCAGTGAGAGCAGGGTGTCACTCTCTCACTTCATCTCTTCTCCTCATTCAGTTTTCCGTCAGTCGCTCCCAGGTGCTCAATCGTTCCCTCCAGCTCTCCGTCTGGCACCATGCCCGCTTGGGCCGTAATGCCTTCCTTGGAGAGGTGGAGGTGCCTCTGGACTGCAGGAACCTCGACGCAGGCCACGAGGAGTGTGTGGCGTTCGTGGGGAAAGTAAGCCTGAATTCTCATCACTAGGGCTCAATTGTTCCTGGTCAGGTCACATGGTCAGAAAACATTGCAAGCCCTACACATCAATCACTAAATGTATTTCTAATCTACAGTACAACCCTGTGGTCTAGTGGTTTTACTGACTATTATCCTCTATAGGCGTCACCACTGCAGTCCTCTGCCTTCTCTCAGTACAAAGGAGAACTGTTGATTTCCCTGAAGTATGTCTCGACCAAGAATTCACCCACTGAAAAGACCAAAGGTAGGAGTGCCCGTGTCGACAGAACAAACTAACAGAAAAGCTCAGTCAGCACTATCTGTGTCAGACCAATCCCTACCAGTGGCTGTCTGACACCACTATCTCCCCTAGGCAAGAGACTCTCTCTAGGCAAGAAGACAAAGACGGAGCAGGGAGGGGAGTTGCACGTCTTGATCAAAGAGGCCAAGAACCTGACGGCAATGAAAGCAGGGGACACGTCGGATTCCTTTGTGAAAGGGTTAGCTTGGTGGCATGATGTCACTAACTCTCTAACAGATACATTTAGTTTCATCATCCTCACTTGAGATTGCGCAACTCCTGCTCATTTTAAGAACATTTTTCAGCCACCTAGCCTTCATCAAAATGTAATCCTTCTCACTCATGCTTTTAAACCTAGGTACTTGTTGCCATCGAAGGCCAAGTCCACTAAGAGGAAGACTCCGGTGGTGAAGAAAACTCTGAACCCTCACTATGACCACACATTTGTGTACAAAGACCTGACCCTAGACCAGCTAAGTGAGATGTGGCTAGAGCTGACAGTGTGGGACCGGGAGGCCATGTCCAGTAATGACTTCCTGGGTGGGGTTCGACTCAGCACAGGCACAGGTAATGACACAACACTTTTTTATCTTCCTGGGTGGGGTTTCGACTCAGCAAAGCCACAATTAATGACACACAACACCGTGTTGATTTATGGCGGGGAAGTCTCAGTTTATATCCATTGGCAGTATTGCTCTACCGTTTTACGTGTTTTATTTACTCTTCCGTTGCAGGTCACCTATTTTTCCAATGTTAAAGTTGGTAGTAAGGTGAAGCTACCTCAGTTTAAATTACTAAGAGCAGTAGGCCTATTGTTAAAATAAATCTCATTCCCTGACATTTCTGTCCAAATGTGTGAAGTCTGGTGGACCAAAGCGTCAAACTTGAGCTAATACAGAAAGACCGGGAGTAACTCACGGTGCAGATAGCATTGGCTTCATTGGCTTAATCTACCAAACAATCCCACAACACCTAATGGTCACACCCACTAAGGCCAACTTTGAATCATTATCCCAGGCTTATATGCGCAATAGCCTGGGGACAAAGTTAGGACAGGACAGACTTACTTTAGTTCACTGTTTTTCTGGTGCCCTTCTTTTCAGCCACACTGAAGGTTGGGAAGGAGGAAGTGGAGGCGGATTCTACAGGGGAGGAGGTGACTCTGTGGCAGAAGATGATGCAATACCCTGACTCGTGTGCAGAGGGCACTCTTCCATTACGCTCCTCCATGGGCAAGAGCAAGTGAAGACGCCACACTACCTCGTAACCTGAAAGAAGAGCTATGGAGACAGGGCAATCCCTCAACTTTTTATCACCATCATTCTATAAAAAAATAAAAATAGACTGTGTCTAACCGCAGGCACTATTACGACACTATTGGCCTAAAACAAGTGATTTGAAAGCATAGTGTAAATTCACCTGATAGCTTGAGGTTTTTGATAGAGGTATCATTTCATATTTTTAAATGTAAGGTTGTCAACTATACAAATACTTTTTGAGATCAATCAACACTAACCAAAGTTTTGATCAAATTGAAAAACTCTTGTTTAATTGACATTTTATCGAAGCTGAATTCTATCCATGTTCAGCAAACCACTCATTAACTGTGGCGCTTCATGGGGGTTGCTGGTGTTTCAGTTTCAGGCAGAATCTCTGTTCCACTCTTAAGGCATTGAACCAGTTTTGGTCCATGTCACCTTGGGTTATGATTCATGGTAATTGAAAACTACTGTGCATATGATTTTTAAATATGTATGTAAATATTACCAGTTGCACAAAGTGAAGGAGACTCATTTTATTTAAACTTTTATGCTCTTTTGAGTCCTATGACTATCAAATATTTAATTCACCAAATAAATAAAAATATGAAGTGACTGAACCTTTAATCATCCATGTTTGTTATACCCATCTGTGCAGTATGGAAGGTGAAGTAAAGGTACCTATGTTTCATCCTCTAACAATACACCAACCATCTCTATACTTTTAGATGAAGAGATCTTAGCCTGTTTTTCAGGTTTATCAGCCAATGGAAACATTTGACTAGCAGAGCTGTTATCTCTTTTCTGGGCCAGCCTTCCTCTGAGCTGATATCTTTGTAAAAGTGTCTGACCTCTCCAAGCCACCAGGGGGCACTCTTAGTCAGAGGTCTCTAACTCCAACCGCCTCCGTTCTTCTTCATCCAAAAGGTTATTGTCGATGTATGAGAAGAGCTCATCGGATGTGGTGGGTGTGAGGAATCTCTCGTGGTCCAAACCATCCTTGTCCAGCAGCACCATGTTGAAGTAGCATCCGGAAAGCCTGCCAGTACCACAGTACGAGATGACCATTTCGTGTCAAGTCAGTGATGGTGTATTACATTGCCTGAAGATGCAGTGCAGGCAACATGATTGGACACTCGTAACAAATGGATCAATAGTCACTTTATTAACGATGTTTACATATCTTGCACTACTCATCCCAGATGTATATACTGTATTTTATACCGTCTATGCTGGTCGGTCATGGCCCATCCATATATTTAAATGTACATATTCCATCCCTTTACTTAGATTTGTGTGTATCAGGTAGTTGTGAAATTGTTAGATATTGCTGCACTGTCGGAACTAGAAGCACAAGCATTTCACTACACTCGCAATAACATCTGCTAACCATGTATGTGACTAATACAATTTGATTATGTGAAGTCACCTTACCTCAGACCCTCAATGACCTCAGTGTCCAGGTGACGTCCCTTGATGTGACCCACTTCTCGAGGAGGGGACCCTAGCAGCTCAATCACTGTCACTCCTCTTATGTCCAGACCACAATCTGCTTTCTAGGCATGAAAACACCCCAAGAATGGTCACAATTCATACAAACGAGGTGCTCATATTTCATTCACTAAACAGCTATTAAGTCCTGTAGTAACTACCATTGTTGAGAGCAGAAATTCCCTGACTTGCAGATGATACCCAAACCATCCCGGTGTCTCGGACTCACCTGTACCATAAGGTTCTGGAGTTTGTAGTCTCCATGGGCTACGTTAGGTGCCGACACAATCCTCTTCTTCTCGTAGAACCGGTCCAGGAGCCCAGAAGCTGTATCCACATCTGTTTTAAACTCTATTGCACAGTACACATGCACACACCATCAAAAACAGTATGGTTGTTGGTATAATCACTTTACATGTATGGGTTCAGTTGAAGACGACAAACCAGATGGCCATGCTCTGTCATTGGTTCTCAATACTAATGGACGCACTCAGCAGGGGCCTCAGTCCAGCTGTGGTCGAACTGGCAGACACGGCTGGAGATCCCCCTCTCCTGGCCCCTGTCACAGTGGTACTCGCACACCGCCTGTAGTTGTTCCCGTCACAGGTGAGGTAACCATGGAGAGGGGGCTTGAGGACTGGACACCTCCTGACTGGGGAGAGATGGAGAGCAGGATCTCTATTGTTCACAAAGCAATTGCTGATCTAGGATCAGTTTAGGATTTAAGATGATATGGACATAGGGACATGATCCTTGATCAGCACTCCTACTCTGAGACGCTATAGGGGAATTCCCTTTTTATGCACTTTTCTACCTACGAGTATTGTGACCTTGAACTTTAGTGGGTGAATAGCATGCTATTGTCATGCTTTTTGTTTTCCCGGGGTGGAGATGGAATAAATGAAGGTGTGTTGGAGGTGTGTCTACAGATACACCGTATTCTGACCTTGACCTACACTAAATGACCAAAAGTATGTGGCCACCTGCTCGTCGACTATCTCATTCCAAAATCATGGGCATTAAATATGGAGTTGGCCGCCCAGGTAATGCTATAACAGCCTCCACTCTTCTGGGAAGGCTTTCCACTAGAGTTTGGAACATTGCTGCGGGGGATTTGCTTTCATTCAGCCACAAGAGCATTAGTGAGGTCGGCACTGATGTTGGGCAAATAGGCCTGGTTTACAGTCGCCGTTAAAATACATCCCAAATGTGTTCATTGGGGTTGAGCTCAGGGCTCTGTGCAAGCCAGTCAAGTTCTTCCACACCAATCTCAACAAACCATTTCTTTATGAACCTTACTTTGTGCATGGTAACATTGTCATGCTGAAACAGGAAAGGGACTTCACCAAACTGTTGCCACAAAGTTGGAAGCACAGCGCTAAGATTTCCCCTCACTGAAACTAAGGGGCTTAGACCGAAACATGAAAAACAGCCCCAGACCATTATTCCTCCACCAAACTTTACAGTTGGCATTATGCAGTCGGGCAGGTAGCGTTCTCCTGGCATCCACCAAACCCAGATTCATCCCTCGGAGTGCCAGACGGTGAATCATGATTCATCAGTCCAGAGAACGTGTTTCCACTGCTCCAGAGTCCAATGGCGGCAAGCTTTACACCACTCTAGCCGACGCTTGGCATTAGCCTGCTCGGCCATGAAAACCCATTTCATGAAGCTGACGAACAGTTCTTGTGTTGACGTTGCTTCTAGAGGCAGTTTGGTAGTGGTGTTGCAACCGAGGACAGTCGATTTTTACACGCTTCAGTGGCCCCGTTCTGTGAGCCTGTGTGGCCTACCACTTTGCGGCTGAGCCGTTGTTGCTCCTAGACGTTTCCACTTCACAATAACAGCACTTACAGTTGACCGGGGCAGCTCTAGCAGGGCAGAAATTTGATGAACTGACTTGTTGGAAACGAGGCATCCTATGACAGTGCCACGTTAAAAGTCACTGAGCTCTTCAGTAAGGCCATTCTGCTGCCCATGTTTGTCTATGGAGATTGCATGGATGTGTGCTCGATTTTATACACCTGTCAGCAACGTGTGGCTGAAATAGCGGAATCGACTCATTTGAAGATTACCATGGGTTGAAGAATGTGGCAATTTCCTTTTGTGTGTAAAGGCTCTCCAAACCTCTTTTTTATGATTCATAAAAATACTTACCTAAACCATCTATGTTTTTCAGTGGCAGGGACTGGAAGACTAGTCAGGATCGAGGGAAAGATGAACAGGTCAAAGTACAGAGAGATCTTTGAGGAAAACCTGCTCCAGAGCGCTCGGGACCTCAACTTGGGGCGAAGGCTCACCTTCTAACAGGACAATGACCCTAACCACACAACCAAGACAACGCAGGAGTAGCTTCAGGACAAGTCTCTGAATGTCCTTGAGTGGCCTAGCCAGAGCCTGGACTTGAACCCGATCGAACATCTCTGGAGAGACCTGAAAATAGCTGTGCAGCGACAGTCCCCATCCAACCTGACAGAGCTTGAGAGGATCTGCAGAGAAGAATGGGAGAAACTCCCAAAACCCAGGTGTGCCAAGCTTGTAGTGTCATACCCAAGAAGACTCGAGGCTGTAATTGCTGCCAAAGGTGCTTCAACAAAGTACTGAGTAAAGGGTCTGAATACTTATGTAAATAAGGTGTTTCCGTTTTTGAAAACATTTGCTAAAATGTCTAAACAGTTTTTGCTTTGTCATTATAGGGTATATATAGTGTGTAGATTGACAAAAAAATAAACAATTTAATCCATTTTAGAACAAGGCTGTAACATAACAAAATGTGGAAAAAGTCAAGGGCTCTGAATACTTTCCGAATGCACTGTTGTTTGTCCAGTAAGTCTGGGCTTTACTCTAGTCCAAATATCAGGTCATTGTGTCTGAATGTCAGGTTACTGTGGTGCCTTACCCTCCACACGAACAATGAACTTGCAGGCAGCCCTGTTTCTGGCTTGGTCATGTGCTGTGTGCCGGATAATGTTCATCCCCTCTTTAAAGTTGGTATCTGGCCCCTGGCCTATCAGTGTTACACTGCAAACAGACAAAGAACACCACGTGATTCACCTCCTGATAAAGCACAGGGGAAGAAGGAGGGGAATCTTGGGAAAACAATTAGCTTGGATTCCAAATGTTTTTGAAATTTTTGCTGTGCTTACAGGGTGCATGCATCTCATTAACTCATGGAAATAAAATTGAAAAAAATCTGCTGACTTAATTACCACTGACTTTGACCATTCACTTACCTCCAGGCATATCAAACCAAACACCACCTGGGTTTCACACCACAGTGAAAAAGCATTCATGAATCATGTCAGTATACGTGGACGTGCTGACTAAACATATGAGCTATACCTGCACAGATGGACTCTGCCCCACTCCAGGACCCCCCATCCAGACAGGTACGAGAGTGGTCCCCCTCGATCCGGTACCCCAGCTCACAGATGTAGCCACAGCTGGAGTCCACCACATAACCCTGGGTGCAGTGGTACGTGCCATGCCAGATCAGGTGCAGCACGTTGCAACAAACCTCTGTGGAGTCACCATAGTCAACAAGATAGACCCTGAGTATAACAAACATTAGGAAGACCTTCCTAATACTGAGTGGCATAACCCCCCCCCTCCCATCAGAACAGCCTCAGTTCATCAGGAATCTACAAGGTGTCGAAAGCATTCCACAGGGATGATGGCCCATGTTGACTCCAATGCTTTCCACACTTGTGTCAACTTGGCTGGATGTCCTTTGGGTGGTGGACCATTCTTGATACACACGGAAAACTGTAGAGTGAAAAACCCAGCAGTGTTGCAGGTCTTGATTCAAAATGGTGCGCTTGGCACCTACTACCAAACCTGTTTCAAATTGTATGTCTTGCCCATTCACACTCTGAATGGCACACATACACAATCCATGTCTCAATTCTCTCAAGGCTTAAAAATCTGTCTTTAACTTGTCCCCTTCCCTTCATATACACTGACTGAAGTGGATTTAACAAGAGACACGAATAAGGGATCATAGCTTGCACCTGGATTCACCTGGTCAGTCTGTCATGGGAAGAGCAGGGCCCTTCATGTTTTGTATACTCTGTGTATATTACTCCTATGAAGTTTTTTTTCTAAAGAAAACTCAGGGTCTTTAAAAGAAAAATGAACAATAGAGGACATGGACAAAAAAAAGACAATCAGCTGTATCGGTCTATAATCAGGCTGTACTCACAGCGGCAGTGACTGGCGGTTGGGCATGCACTGCACCGAGGATCTGCCCAGCAGCTTGTAGCCACGGTCACAGGTCATCTCGCAGCGGGTGCCTAGTGTGCTGCGGTAGTTCTCTCCTCGGGGGAAGTGGCAGGTCACATCCCCATTGGCCAGGGTCAGAAAGTGACACCATCTTAGATCTGAATCAAAACAATATTGTTTAAACACACACTGGAAAGCAGCGCCAAGACCAATGTGCTACAGACATGCCAAGAGACACTGATTTCAAAACAGTGATGTGGGGTACGTAGATTTCAAATCTGTGTTGTTGATAATGTTAGTGTTGTGACTGTGTGGTTCTCCGTAGTTACTCCTGTAGTTCAGTTGGGGAGTGTAGTACTCCTCCTCTAGCACAACCTCATTGTAGCTGCTGTGCATTGTGGTTCCAGAGCCTGAAGCCAACGACACACTATTATTAGCTCTAAAATCAGTCATAGCAACAAGGCATAAACAGATAAACTATTTGTCAGCTACTAATGTATTTATGGGCGATATGTACTTTCTTTCCCACACATTAACCTACATGTATTTATCAGCTTATTTGTGATTCATATGAAATGATTTTGAGGTAGAACATGAAGAGTAGAATTAAGGTCATGCAGAGAACTTTTGATGCTAATGGTTTCCCCACAAAGTCTCAGGTTCACACAGCCTGAATCCTGGTCCTTTCCTGAGCCATTTCCATAAAGGGAAGTTGGGGAAAAAAACCTGGTTGGGATCCAAAAGTGAAGTCCAGTGAAAACTAGTACATCTCTGAAAAAGGGCCAGGCTTTCTGGTTTGCTAAAGTTTCATTCAACTCAATGTAAAAGTGTTTTAGCGTCACATGGAAGGAAAATAAGATGGCAAAGAAAGTAGGAAAAGGACTTAACTGGGCACTGAATGTGCAATAAGATCAGGACACGTGAAGAGGACAACGTTGGAAAGCAGAGGTCCTCTCCTCCATTTTGAGCGTATTACTGTAACTAGTTAGTCTTTTTGCCTCGTCGTTTTCACTGTAGCTTTAAACCAAGGAGCTGAATCTAACTTTCCATCTAACTGTCTCCCTTACCACACTCATTCTTTCTCCTCACTTGTGGTCTATGTTATTTCATAAACCCAATCTCTTGAAGGATATTTAAAAGGGACTCTTCTGTTTAGAAAAAGGGCTGCCGGATTAGATTCCCCCCCCCTTGTCTCTCCGCTGAGTACTTGTGGTCCAGATACTAGCTTACTCAGTAGACAGGGGCTAGCCAATGTGTAATTTAGACCAATGGAAATTCAACTCATGGTGACAAATCTCAACAACGTTTCGAATGATGGTAATTTGGGCACTTGCAATAGGCTGCTAAATGTGCAATGATGTTTACTTACAAACACCTTTCACCAAATGCCTTATTTACAGTCCGACTCTGAATAACACAAAACATGCCCTCAGATTCCTAGCACCCAAGTCTCCCTCGTGTTTGCAAATCCAAGTGAGGATAAACTCTTTTTGCATTCAAGACAGTTTTACATTTCAGCAGCGATTGAAATCCTTTGTACCATGTCTCATAGTAGACATGCAAGTGGTATCAATATTCAAATATCTCTTTTACGTTATTACACTAATGCAGGCAGCTGCCATGGCCGCCTGCAGGTTGTAAAGCAGATAGACACAGCATGCATCACAGTGAGACCAGCCAGGAACACTTCCCACTGCTCTCGGTGAGGCGGTTGCTTTAAAAGAAAGACATACAATGACCACTGCAGGGAGAACATCCAACTAGGAGAAATGAGTCATTCTGGAGAGGGTGGATTTCACAAGCCAACTATTCACAGCAGCCACACTGCACTCGTTTCAATGGATATATTCTCATGTTGAGGTTTAGGAAGTTGATTTCAGATCAGCATCCTTTTGTATTTCAGTTGGAAAAGTGTTCAATTACAGTTGAACATGTGACTAATAGCATTGGTGAGACATAGCCAGAATCAATCCATTAGCGACTAGATTTTGGCTTTGTGGTTTTGCTTTGTAATCAACTGGCAGCAGGAATGAGTTTGGGTGGATCTGAGGTGACTCGAATCCCTGTCTCGTAGGGGCCAAATGAGGGCCTTGGCACAGCTGGTCTGTGCACACTCAACCATTTGTCTGTGATTGGAGATGTAACTACACAGGTCTGAGAAGGGGTGACATGCTCAACAGAGGAGGAGGGCTAGAAAGAAAACTCAGGTGACTGTAGGCTTACTACAGTGATGACTTGTATTCACCTACAAAACTTTTTCTTAATGAAAAAATGCATAGATGGGATATTTGGGCTTCTTTGCTCTCTCTTTTTTTTAACTGAAAAATAATGTTAGAAGAGTGGTTGAGTTTCTGTTCAGGAAATATCCCTGCTCTCTTTGTAATTCCTTCAGGTCCCTCTAAAGATCCCACCTCGGCTACTTCTATTTACTGCGGTGATTGAGGTATTTATTTTTTTATTTTACCTTTATTTAACCAGGTAGGCTAGTTGAGGAACAAGTTCTCATTTGCAACTGCGACCTGGCCAAGATAAAGCATAGCGGTTCGACACATACAACAACACAGAGTTACACATAGAATAAACAAAACATACAGTCAATAATACAGTAGAAAAAAAGAAAAGAAAAAGTCTATATACAGTGAGTGCAAATGAGGTAAGATAAGGGAGTTAAGGCAATGAATAGGCCATGGTGACGAAGTAATTACAATATAGCAATTAAACACTGGAATGATGGATGTGCAGAAGATGAATGTGCAAGTAGAGATACTGGGGTGCAAAGGAGCAGGATAAATAAATAAATAAATAAATAAAATGCAGTATGGGGATGAGGTAGTTGGATGGACTGTTTACAGATGGTGCAGTGATCTGTGAGCTGCTCTGACAGCTGGTGCTTAAAGCTAGTGAGGGAGATATGAGTCTCCAGCTTCAGTGATTTTTTTCAGTTCGTTCCAGTTTTTGGTGGCAGAGAACTGGAAGGAAAAGGCAGCCAAAGGAGGAATTGGCTTTGGGGGTAACCAGTGAGATATACCTGCTGGAGCGCGGGCTACGAGTGGGTGCTGCTATGGTGACGAGTGAGCTGAGATAAGGCAGGGCTTTACCGAGCAGAGACTTGTAGATGACCTGGAGCCAGTGGGTTTGGCAACGAGTATGAAGCGAGGGCCAGCCAACAAGAGCGTACAGGTCGCAGTGGTGGGTAGTATATGGGGCTTTGGTGACAAAACGGATGGCACTGTGATAGACTGCATCCAATTTTTTGAGTAGTGTTGGAGGCTATTTTGTAAATGACATCGCCTAAGTCGAGGATCGGTAGGATGGTCAGTTTTACGAGGGTATATTTGGCAGCATGAGTGAACGATGCTTTGTTGCGAAATAGGAAGCCGATTCTAGATTTAATTTTGGATTGGAGATGCTTAATGTGAGTCTGGAAGGAGAGTTTACAGTCTAACCAGACACCTAGGTATTTGTAGTTATCCACATATTCTAAGTAGGAGCCGTCCAGAGTAGTGATGCTGGACGGGCGAGCAGGTGCAGGCAGTGATCGGTTGAAGAGCATGCATTTAGATTTACTTGCATTTAAGAGCAGTTGGAGGCCACGGAAGGGGAGTTGTATGGCATTGAAGCTCGTCTGGAGGTTAGTTAACACAGTGTCCAAAGAAGGGCCAGAAGTATACAGAATGGTGTCGTCTGCGTAGAGGTGGATCAGAGAACCACCAGCAGCAAGAACGACATCATTGATGTATACAGAGAAGAGAGTCGCCCCGAGAATTGAACCCTGTGGCACCCCCATAGAGACTGCCAGAGGTCCGGACAATAAGCCCTCCAATTTGACACACTGAACTCTATCAGAGAAGTAGTTGGTGAACCAGGTGAGGCAATCATTTGAGAAACCAAAGCTGTTGAGTCTTCCAATAAGAATGTGGTGATTGACAGAGTCGAAAGCCTTGAACAGGTCGATGAATACAGCTGCACAGTAATGTCTCTTATCGATGGCGGTTATGATATCATTTAGGACCTTGAGCGTGGCTGAGTTGCACCCATGACCAGCTCTGAAACCAGATTGCATAGCGGAGAAGGTATGGTGGGATTCGAAATGGTCGGTAATCTGTTTGCTAACTTGGCTTTCGAAGACCTTAGAAAGGAAGGGTAGGATAGATATAGGTCTGTAGCAGTTTGGGTCTAGAGTGTCTCCCCCTTTGAAGAGGAGGATGACCGCGGCAGCATTCCAATCTTTGGGAATCTCAGACGATACGAAAGAGAGATTGAATAGGCTAGTGATAGGGGTTGCAACAATTTCGGCAGATAATTTTTAGAAAGAGAGGGTCCAGATTGCCTAGCCCGGCTGATTTGTAGGGGTCCAGATTTTGCAGCTCTTTCAGAACATCAGCTATCTGGATTTGAGTGAAGGAAAAATGGGGGTGGCTTGGGCGAGTTGCTGTGGGGAGTGCAGGGCTGTTGACCGTGGTAGGGGTAGCCAGGTAGAAAGCATGGCCAGCCGTAAAAAATGCTATTGAAATTCTCAATTATAGTGGATTTATCGGTGGTGACAGTGTTTCCTAGCCTCGGTGCAGTGGGCAGCTGGGAGGAGGTGCTCTCATTCTTCATGGACTTTACAGTGTCCCAGAACTTTTTTGAGTTTGTGCTACAGGATTTCAGCATGAAAAGGCTAGCCTTAGCTTTCCTAACTGCCCTTGTATATTGGTTCCCCACTCCCCATTGCATGGAACCTATTATGGGCCATAGATGAGACTGACAGGGTGTGTCTGTACTGGCAATAATGATTTTATAGTAGTTTACGAAAGTATAGTTTCAAAGTATGTCCGGATATAGTCATAACTACTTATTCAGCATGAGGAATATAATAACATTTGCATGCATTCTGTACATCAAGGCTACTGCCAAGTTTAATCTTTGAGTAAAGAACCAGAATAGTCCAAGTGCAATGTATCTGCCCACTGGTCACAGACGTGAATTTAAGGTATAGTCTACGTTAGTTCAACTGAAATGACGTGATAACAACGTTGATTAAACCCGTGTGTGCCCTGTGGGTGATCTTACCCTCATTGTGTCCCAGCAGCTCTCTGATAAAAGGTCACCAGGAATAGTAAAAAGATATGGAATCGTGACATGACAACACGGTCTTTACGCGCAATAATTCAGATAAATGTGATACTAGGCATCGACTTTAGCCAATGTGGAGACCATTGACCAATAGTCCAGCGCAGAAAAAAAGTAAGGCGAGCTCTAGTCCAGACCATAAGCACGACTAAAACGTAAATTCGTTAAATCGTTTTTTTTATACGACAAAACTATTCGCGTCTTTTTCTTCTCTCTCTCTCTCTCTCTCTCTCTCTCTGTGCAAAGAAGAAGCCCACCAACGCTCCAGTCAAACCAGACGACAACTTTTACTGTAGAAGTTCCTCGGTGTCCACTAGTTACTACAGCCACAAAGTCAACAGGTTATGGGATGGCATAAGGTTAGCAGTGTGTTACCGTTAGGTTTAAAATCACATTTTAAGAAGATACATTTTAGAAATAGGCGGGGTTTATTACCTTTTGGCTGTGGTAACTAGTGACGACAAGTTCCTCCGCGTTTATCACATGCGGTTCGATAAATGACCACTAGGCGGCATTGTTGGACTAGTTACAAGGGCTATCATACAGCCCTTTTTATTTGTTTTATTTTTTTATTTCACCTTTATTTAACCAGGTAGGCAAGTTGAGAACAAGTTCTCATTTACAATTGCGACCTGGCCAAGATAAAGCAGAGCAGTTCGACAGATACAACGACACAGAGTTACACATGGAGTAAAACAAACATACAGTCAATAATACAGTATAAACACGTCTATATACAATGTGAGCAAATGAGGTGAGAAGGGAGGTAAAGGCAAAAAAGGCCATGGTGGCAAAGTAAATACAATATAGCACAATAAAACACTGGAAGATATAGTTTTGCAATGGAAGAATGTGCAAAGTAGAAATAAAAATAATGGGGTGCAAAGGAGCAAAATAAATAAATTTAAAAAATACAGTTGGGAAAGAGGTAGTTGTTTGGGCTAAATTATAGGTGGGCTATGTACAGGTGCAGTAATCTGTAAGATGCTCTGACAGTTGGTGCTTAAAGCTAGTGAGGGAGATAAGTGTTTCCAGTTTCAGAGATTTTTGTAGTTCGTTCCAGTCATTGGCAGCAGAGAACTGGAAGGAGAGGCGGCCAAAGAAAGAATTGGTTTTGGGGGTGACTAGAGAGATATACCTGCTGGAGCGTGTGCTACAGGTGGGAGATGCTATGGTGACCAGCGAGCTGAGATAAGGGGGGACTTTACCTAGCAGGGTCTTGTAGATGACATGGAGCCAGTGGGTTTGGCAACGAGTATGAAGCGAGGGCCAGCCAACGAGAGCATACAGGTCGCAATGGTGGGTAGTATATGGGGCTTTGGTGACAAAACGGATTGCACTGTGATAGACTGCATCCAATTTGTTGAGTAGGGTATTGGAGGCTATTTTGTAAATGACATCGCCAAAGTCGAGGATTGGTAGGATGGTCAGTTTTACAAGGGTACGTTTGGCAGCATGAGTGAAGGATGCTTTGTTGCAAAATAGGAAGCCGATTCTAGATTTAACTTTGGATTGGAGATGTTTGATATGGGTCTGGAAGGAGAGTTTACAGTCTAACCAGACACCTAAGTATTTGTAGTTGTCCATGTATTCTAAGTCAGAGCCGTCCAGAGTAGTGATGTTGGTCAGGCGGGTAGGTGCAGGTAGCGATCGGTTGAAGAGCATGCACTTGTATTTGTATTTTGTATTTAAGAGCAATTGGAGGCCACGGAAGGAGAGTTGTATGGCATTGAAGCTTGCCTGGAGGGTTGTTAACACAGTGTCCAAAGAAGGGCCGGAAGTATACAGAATGGTGTCGTCTGCGTAGAGGTGGATCAGAGAACCAGGCGAGGCAATCATTTGAGAAACCAAGGCTGTCGAGTCTGCCGATGAGGATGTGGTGATTGACAGAGTCGAAAGCCTTGGCCAGATCAATGAATACGTCTGCACAGTAATGTTTCTTATCGATGGCTGTTAAGATATCGTTTAGGACCTTGAGCGTGGCTGAGGTGCACCCATGACCAGCTCTGAAACCAGATTGCATAGCAGAGAAGGTATGGTGAGATTCGAAATGGTCGGTAATCTGTTTGTTGACTTGGCTTTCGAAGACCTTAGAAAGGCATGGTAGGATAGATATAGGTCTGTAGCAGTTTGGGTCAAGAGTGTCCCCCCCTTTGAAGAGGGGGATGACCGCAGCTGCTTTCCAATCTTTGGGAATCTCAGACGACACGCAAGAGAGGTTGAACAGGCTAGTAATAGGGGTGGCAACAATTTCGGCAGATAATTTTAGAAAGAAAGGGTCCAGATTGTCTAGCCCGGCTGATTTGTAGGGGTCCAGATTTTTCAGCTCTTTCAGAACATCAGCTGAATGGATTTGGGAGAAGGAGAAATGGGGAAGGCTTGGGCGAGTTGCTGTTGGGGGTGCAGTGCTGTTGACTGGGGTAGGAGTAGCCAGGTGGAAAGCATGGCCAGCCCTAACCCTGATCCATCACTAGTTTAACAGTTATAGCCTAAAAAATTATATTAATAGGGAAACCATTGTCCATGTGCCCAAGAACGCCAACGTTACCTGTCTAAATTATTATTGCCCAGTAGCACTCACGTCTGTAGCCATTAAATGTTTTGAAAGGCTGGTCATGGTTCACATCAACACCATATTCCCAGACACTCTGGACCCACCCCAATTCGCATACCGCCCCACAGATTCACAAATGGCGCAATCTCTATTGGACTCCACACTGCCCTTTCCCATCTGGACAAAAGTAACACCTACATGACAATGCTGTTCATGGACTACAGCTCTGCTTTCAAGCCATAGTGCCATCCAAGCTCATCACTAAACTAAGGACTCTGGGACTGAACACCTCCCTCTGCAACTGGATCCTGGACTGCCTGACAGGCCACCCTCAGATGCTGATGCTTACACCTATCCATTTGATTAATCGGGGATTCATCCATTTATAGCTAGATACCTCAATATGACAGACATAACTACATGTATAACTAGCACTAGATGGCCAACTAGCTAGATGGAAAATGGTTGTTGAAAAATGGTTCTACACAAATCAACAGCCAACAATAAATACAGTAGAGTTAACTTAAATTGTTGTAGCTTCCTTTTGTTTACTTTTTCATGTGTTGTATTCATTAGACATGATAGCCCAGGCATTATTTTTCGTGTTTTCTGTTGATGAATCATGCTGTTTGTTTTTCTATAATTGGGTGGTTTAACACAATTCGCTTCGAGGGGTTTTTTCCCCTCTTGAAGTCACTGAAATTCTTTGAATGTTTTCTTATACTTCTGTCCATTGTTTGGTCTAGGTGTCTTGCTCCAATTCCACATAATGCCTATGTATTAGGGTCCCATCCCTGGTTTTTGAAGTGTCCTCATGTCAGCACCAAGTGCACATCGTTAATCTAATCAGATTTCACAAATATAACTGGTATGTTCTTATTTACCTTAGTCTGGGACTCCCTACTATATAACTAATTCATCTGAAGTTAAGCAGAGTGGCACAGCGGTCTAAGGCACTGCAGTTCGGGAGTTGGGAGTTCCATATGGCGGTGCCCAATTGGCCCAGCATCGTCTAGGTTTGCCCAGTGTAGGCCGACATTGTAAATAATAAATAGTTCTTAAATGACTTGCCTAGTTAAATAAAGGTAAGAAAAAAGGGCCATTTTTAATCTGGAGTAATTTAAGTAGAATTTATCCTCGTCCTGATTTAAATTAAACCCTGTCCACGAAACCGCACCTGAGTAAAACAAGGAGTGATGTTCAAATCCACCTACTGAAATTAATAATGTTTACAACATTTAATTCCCCGTACAATTTTGAAACTGTTGTATTGAAAACCATAACGGACAATTAGGTCAATCATGACGTTGACAGCACACGCAAGAGCGGAAAAAAAATAATACATGATCAAACACTGAATATTCAGTACTGCAATCAGGGCGCCAACTCTGTCTTTACCTCATGAAACCAATAGATACACTAGTAGTGTTTTAGCCAACCGGCATCAATGGGGATTTTTTGATGAAAATTAAATTTTTGTGACTAATAATATCTTATATGGCATTTGTCATTGTGTTAGGCCTAGTGTCATACGTCGTATCCGCATTAATTGAAGTTGTCTTTGGGAATAATAAAGTTATTATATTAAATTGTGGAACACCATAAATAAAATAAAAAACATCTAGGAAATCTGGATCAACGACGTCACTTCTCCTTGGATTCTGTTTAGTCGAGAAAAGTTTTCCAGCACGGCGCCTTGGTCATTTTCTTTTCTTCCCCTTTTTGCAACAACGATATTTTTGACTGACCATTTTGCGGAATAGCCGTCATGTCTCCCCCATCGAGAAGGCTTCAAACGAAGCCTGTGATTACATGTCTCAAGACCTTTCTTATTTCTTACAGTCTCATATTTTGGGTGAGTATTTACATGTAAATAACTGATGCAAGCAAGCTAAGGTAACAATGGGCCAAGTTAGCGGCGATGCCAACAAGCAACCTTTCCCAACCATTGGCATTTACAAAGGAATAACGTTAGGTTACGGCTGACGCGAAAGGACTCGAATTATTGAAAATAAACACCTCGTCAAGAAATATTTCCCCGTGATATAGTGCGACAACACTCTGGTATAAAATAATAACTTTATTGGATATTTAGCGACGCCTCGAGCTAATTTACATAATTAATGTGCAAACTTTATCAAGTAAAAGTTGGGGCCCTATCACAGTTCGTCATGTTGTAAAAAACTTTACTCCAGGAGCGACAAACAACGCGACCTTTTTTCTTTTGTGTGTTGCAGTCCGCGAGGCTGCATTTCGATTGTTCACGTCGATTGCCGGGCTCATGTAGTCGATCATTTCCACCCAGCTAAGGCTCGTATAGCCCTTGATCATGGCTCTCAGTTTTATTACATTACACGTATTGGAGAAAGGAGTCTTCTATACGGGGGAGTTTTGTGAAGAGCCTGGACGCTCGGTCTGAACATTAACATGTGTCGTTTGCGGTACTGTTTTGGAAGCATTATAGACCTTATCTTTCATATCTGCGAGAAACAAAACGTTAAATTGACACACACATTTATAGGGAAACGGTTAGTGTTTCCACATGGCCATATCTCCATGTTACAGCTCCTATTTACAGAAGACAGTGACCACCTGTGCTATTTGGGAACTGTATCTAGCATGATCCGAACATCTGTGTGTAATGGAAGAAGGCCTCTAGAAACGTGTCATCACTGAAAAAATACTATCAGCAGCAACTGTGATGAAGCCGGTTAAAATGGTTTACAGTAAGTTTATATTTTGCTTTTGTGAAATTATTTCGAGGTGATGTGAAAGTAAAGGGCTATGTTTCTAGAACCCGCAATTGAGAATCGATTCAAGTTTGGGTGGAATATTTGGCTGTTTTGGCTGCTAGAGCCAGTCTATCTCTGAAAATAACATATACGAACCTTCGACCTTATTAAAGGAGTAACAGTAGGCTCCATAAGAGTGCATTTTGCGCTAGTGCTTGAGCTGACAGTATTCGGCAAATTGGCAGATGTTGTAAACAGCTTTTCTAAATGGTTGTTGACTGAGAAACAACCTCAGACGACTGGCATTCTACCAAAATAATTATTATGAGCATAAACATCTATTTAGCTGTAGTTTTAGGTGAAGATATATATGTTTAGTTGACATTAAATACCGGTAGACAGCTTTCATTTTTCGAACCGCTTTCTTTATAAATCTTGTGAACAATGCTGTTCATTCAATTTCCATTTTTCTGTCTACGCCATTAATTGAATGTGGCTTTTTTCTGGGTTCAAAGTTCACGATAACATATTTATGTCAGCCGTTTATTGATATATAGAGGGTGATGTGTATCATTCATGGCCCGGTGGACTAATGACAGCACTCTGACGAATGACTCTTGTAGAAGGAAGGGCAATACATTTTTCTCGGGAAGATGCTGAGCTCACTGATGTGAGAACTTGGGCTTTTGGTTGTGGGGGAGATGTTTAAGTTCCATGTTGACTTTGCCTTCCATGTGAGAAAAATCTGTAGGCCACATATACCAACCTCAAAGGTTTTTCAGCTTTGTACAGACCTCCAACAACAGTCACACTGAGCTGAATAAAATTGTTAGGTGCTCAAGGTGTATAATTAGGATGGTTGTTTTTGAGCCTTAAATCTTGAGTTTGTGTCAAAGAACTAGGCCAAACTTCTTAAAACCCCCTTATGGACCTGAGAGTGCAGAAATATACAGTGTATTCAGACCCTTTTCCCACATTTTATTACGTTACAGCCTTAATCTAAAATTGATTAAATCAATTTTTCCCCTCATCAATCTACACACAATACCCCATAATGACAAAGCAAAAACAGGGTCTTAGAAATTGTTGCAAATGTATTCAAATGAAAAAACAGATACCTTATTTACATAAGTATTCAGACCCTTTACTATGAGACTGGAAATTGATCTCCAGTGCATCCCATTTATCATCCTTGAGATGTTTATAGAACTTGATTGGAGTCCACCTGTGGTAAGTTCAGTTGATTGGACATGATTTGGAAAAGCACACACTGGCCAAACTGAGCAATCGGGGGAGAAGGGCCTTGGTCAGGGAGCGGACCAAGAACCTGATGGTCACTCTGATAGAGCTCCAGAATTTATTTGTGGAGTTGTGGAACCTTCCAGAAGGATAACCATCTCTGCAGCACTCCACCAATCAGGCCTGTATGGTAGAGTGGCCAGACAGAAGACACTCTTCATTAAAAGGCACATGACAGCCCACCTGGACTTTGCCAAAAGGCACCTGAAGTACTCTGACCATGAGAAACAAGATTCTGTGGTCTGGTGAAACCAAGATTGAACTCTTTGGCCTGAATGCCAAGTGTCACGTCTGGAAGAAACCAGGCACCATCCCTATGGTGAAGCATGGTGGTGGAAGCATCATGCTGTGGGGATGATTTTCTGCGGCAGGGACTGGGAGACGAGCAGGATCAAGGGAAAGATGAACGGAGCAAAGTACAGAGAGGTCCTTGATGAAAACCTACTCCCGAGCGCTTAGGACCTCAGACTTGGGCGACGGTTCACCTTTCAACATGACAACATAACATTTCTGGAGAGACCTGAAAATTGCTGTGCAGCGACGTTCCCCATCCAACCTGACAGAGCTTGAGAGGATCTGCAGAGAAGACTGGGAAAAACTCCTCAAATACAGGTGTGCCAAGCTTGTAGCGTCATACCCAAGAAGACTCCAGGCTGTAATTGCTGCCAAAGGTGCCTCAACAGAGTACTGGGTAAAGGGTCTGAATACTTATGTAAATGCAATATTTCAGTTGATTTTTCTTTTTATACATTTGCAAAAATGTATAAACCTTTTTTGCTTTGTCATTATGGGGTGTTGTGTGTAGATTGAGGGGAAACATAATTAAATCAATTTTAGAATGAGGCTGTAACAAAATGGGGAGAAAGTCAACTGGTGTGAATACTTTCCGAATGCACTCTATATCATATATGCCATTTAGCAGATACTTTTATCCAATGCCACTTAGTCATGTGTGCATACATTTTACATATGGGTGGTCCCAGGAATTGAACCCACTACCCTTTCGTTATAAGTTCCGTGCTCTTCCAACTGAGCTACAAAGGACCAGCTGAGTGTCTGTGCTTTCTCCCAGTTTACAGGGGTTATCCTTCTGGCTGTTGGAGTATGGGGGAAGGTGAGCCTGGAAGCTTATTTCCAGCTTGCCTCTGAAAAGAGCACCAACGCGCCATATGTCCTCATCGGGACTGGAGCCATCATTGTCATTTTTGGCCTGTTTGGTTGCTTCGCTACATGCCGCGGTAGTCCATGGATGCTGAAGCTGGTCAGTTGCACTGTGAAAGTGTATAATTTTGTATTGCACATTCTCCTCAAATGTTTCTAGTCTTTGCATGCAGTCTTTGTATGTAAATTGATGAGAGTTTGTTTGTTTTTTGTTCCCCTCTCAGTATGCCATGTTCCTGATTCTCGTGTTCTTAGCGGAGTTTGTGGCTGGCATCTCTGGCTTCTTATTCAGACATGAGGTGAGATATTTTTCAAAAGTAGTGTTTCCACATCCAACAATTTACCAGGTGCTGAGGTATAAAAATGTTCATATATAAATGGAATTACCCGTGCACTGAGGTATACTCCCATATAGATTATTCCAACATTTCCGACCAGGACTAC
The DNA here is from genome assembly GCF_034236695.1 of Oncorhynchus nerka. Lineage (NCBI taxonomy): Eukaryota > Metazoa > Chordata > Actinopteri > Salmoniformes > Salmonidae > Oncorhynchus > Oncorhynchus nerka. Next base: position 52,582,764 of record NC_088401.1, read on the forward strand.
GAAGACCTTCTGGTCGTTATGTTGCAGTAAGCTATAGGGTAGTATAGAACAATGTGTGGGTACTTCTATGAGGTGACTTAAAATACACTTGCCATTACTATAGGATTCAGTTGGCCACAAATCAAACCCAATTCCCGTTGTTTATTGCAGATAAAGGCTGTATTAGGTGATGCCTATAAAGATGCTGTGACGAACTACAATACCACTGACTCCAAAAGCTCTGCAGTTGACACCATCCAGAGGACTGTAAGTTATATTTTTGTTATTCCTTGCGAAGCCTAATTCTATCTGGTTCCTTTGCAAAGACCACAAAACATTCTGTTAAAATGTTGTTATAAAGCCACTTCTCTTATCAGAGACCCTGCAGAAGTATTTCTATAATCAACTTTTACAGTACAGATGGCCACGACCCGGCCATCTTCTTTTCAGTTGCATAGATTTTGTTGGTATACGATTGTATTAGGTTATGGTCTGTCTTTTACATTATTAAATAACTTATTGACGTACAATAGAACCACCTTTTAAAACATTATTTGATTTGCCCACTTGGCAAAGTCATCCATAGAATTAGGAATTAGAAGTCACCGTTGTTATTTCCTCTTGATGATTAGTAAATGTGTATTTTGTACAGTTGTACTGCTGTGGAGTGAATAGTTACAAGGACTGGAACACCACAAAGTACTTCAAAGACAATGGCGTCCCTGTCAGCTGTTGCAAAGCGAACGCGGTCTGCTCTGTCGAGAAGCTCAAGGACCTTGACAAGGCTCGTGACGTGGTGTATGACACGGTGAGAGCACTGCCTCCATATCACTGTCAATCATATCACACAGAATTGTCAGAGCTTTGTGTCTCTGGTTAGCTAAGTTCAGACCCTGCTTTGATTCATAGTTTGTCAGTATTTTAGATCAAGTGTTTGCCAATCAGTAGGCG